>NW_009695997.1:229234-235378 GCF_000703405.1 Apaloderma vittatum
TCCTCCCAGCTTAGTACTTACTGGCTGTGTCCAGCTGGTTAAATTCACCAAAACTGGTTCAGTCAGAGCTTAAATTGCCCTCCAGGATGTTCTAGGGTAAGCCCTGGACTCCCAAGTTACGATGTGAATACAGACGCTGCAGGTTACATAGGGAGTCTGTCTCACAGCAGTCATAAATCACCCTCTTTCAACTTAATTAGCTTTTTTTTTTCTTCTTAAAATGGCGAAGTTTTAGTCAGACATGGCTTCCTACACAGAAAACACTGCAACTAAAAGCAGTACTGCCACTCCATTGCTGGAATGACAAACACTAGTCAGGGCCTTAAGGGTATGGAGACTTGGGGGGCATAAATCACTCAAGACAACATTATCTGCATATTTGGAAAGTGTCTTTACAGATCGATTTTTCTCTTCATTTTATTTGGAGTTTATTTTGGTGGGAGATTTTTTAGTTTTTTGGTGTGTTTGGTTTTTGCATGTGTGGGTGTTTGTTCATTTGTTTGTTTTTAAGAGGATGATTTCTACATAGGGTAGGGGGGAAAAATAAACCAATAATGGCTATAGAATCTTGGAGAATATGACAAAGCATCATCCTCTTCATCATACTATAAATGGCCAAGTTATACAAAACTATACTTTATATCCTCTCGTCTCAGATCACAAAAACACTCTACAAGCGTTCAGACAGTAAGACAGCCAATGCTGCTTAAATAAGGAAGATGAAGTTCATGAAAAGAAATCTTCTACATGCAGATGGTTTTACCATCTCTTCCAAATAGAGTGGCAAGGGGTTTGGTTTTTTTAAAATCAGTATTTTAGGGGCAAAAAACCTCTAAAAACCAGGCATTTCCTTGGCAAGTTCCCACATAAGGGAACAAAAATTTGCCTTATTTCAAGAGAGGTGTGAAATCTGGGTGTCTGAATTCTAAACCATACACATGTACTTGTCTGCTGTGGAGCAAAGGGAGCTCAAGTTGTTTAAAAAAAGAGATTGGAACCTCAGCTTTCCTACAGTGTGGTTTGTTTTGTGGTCTTTTTTTAATGTCTTCATACTTGGAATAAATGAGTACTGACACTATTTGAATTTTCCTAGGATTCAGGATGCCAATAATTATTTTTTCCTCAGTATGAGAGTTCAGAAAGCTTCAAAATAGTCATATAAAAATGAAAGCAGTATTTTTTCAGGAATTCTTTCTGAAATATCAAGCTTTTAAATCTCAAAAAAAAAAAGATCTCAAAAGATCTTGCTTTCTAATGTTTTTAGCCAAGCACCACAGATTCTAGTGGTTTAAAATGTCTAAGTTTTAGATATATACTTGACTTGCAACAGCAGCTGCATGCAATAAAGGGTAATAGAGTTGAAATCTCTACTCAGATATATACAATACTTAGTAGATGTTACAAAGCATGAGTCATATTTATAACAGCTTTTAGATTTGGTCATAGCTGTGTGTGAGCCAGAAGCACGGTTTAGAGAACCATTGTTGAAAAAATTCTAAATATTTATCAGCATTGTTAGGAAGACCTATAATTTCATCACTGGGCAAATAAGCCTTCAGCTATGTTATTTCACATTGTCAACTAATTTATCTGTATAGGGTTCAAAAAATTTGACTAACTTAGCAAAATCCATTTTAACAGTTGACCATGCTTCTGTGAATCGAAAAAGAAAACTTGAAGGCTTTTGCTGATAGATTATCTTGACCTTCTTCACAGTGACCAGTGGAGAGACAGCATCTTTCTCCTTCTAACATTAAAATAAAAGGTCTGCTGAACTCAAAATTACAGTAATAATTTTCATTTACTAAACATCTATGCAAACAGCACACATCTCATAGCTTTGTAATACAATGGCCTGATTACACAGTTCATCTACCGAAATTCACTTGAGAATCAGCCAGTCATACTAAAGAATCTAACCCAATTTACATGCATTTTCAGTCATGCTTGAATAGCCACTGCATTAGTATGAAATTCACTCCTAAATTCAAGCAAGATGACCATCACCCAGTCATCAATGCACAGCTTTTCTCCTCATCTCCTGCCACGTAGGAACCTTTGATGGTGGTTTGTCTTCTGCAGTAAGTTCTTCCTGACCCAACCTGGACATGCAGTTCAGCTGAATACATAAACCTGGCAGAGCAGCCAGGTAACTCAAATATTGCTAGAATTACCAGCTTATATCATGCCCTTGTAGCTGTGGCCAATTACAAGCTTCAGGAATGGAAGCAAAAATAGTGGAAGTCAAAACCGCACGTTACAAAAGCAACAATACTTTTCTGAGCCACAATGAATGCAAATGTAATATAAGGAAAGATCAACCCAAATCTTCACAGCTGCTTATGAAACAGGAGCCCAAAGGACAAAGGAGCACAATGGCATTACAGAGCTGTTGTCCTTTTCCTGGGATCAACCAATGGAAAGGATTTCATTGCCAGTATGGGAAAGATTTGGCCATGTGCTCTAACAAGAGTCCACAAACCATCCTGGTAAGTGGAAGTTTTATTCATGCAAGAAAAACAAGTTATTAGTTAGAGTCCTAACTCCTATGGCATGAGAAGAAATTGAGAGAAAGTTGTTAATACTGAGATGGGGAGGAAATGAACATGAACTTTGTAGCTTTGCAATGCCAGTTCTTCAGAGATACATGCAGTGGTAGCTGACAATGACTCAAATTTATATAAAAAAGTCTGAATACCAAAGGAGACATTGTCAACAAGAAAACCATACTATTAAAAAAGACTTCAAAAAGGCTACAAGTCACATTTCTTGGCCATACACTGTATTTGAGAGGTACCTGATTTTGAGGGGTTTGATGCCAAGTTTTATCATCGGTTCTTCTCTGTAAAGATAAAGCCAATTGGTTTTTAGAAAAAAAAAATTGTTGCAAGCTTAACTTTAAAAATATAAAAATATTTCAAAACCTAATTATTTTTATTCTGCTCCATTTATCTTCAACTGAAACAGACATTTATTTTGCCTACACAGTATTTAGCTAGCTGAAGACAAAAAAATGTGATCAGTATTTTTCCAAAATGAACCATGTTTATTTGGGTTGGCAGCAGGGTGAGCTTTTTTTTTCCTGAGTCACATCCATGCCCTGCCACCTGTGGTAAGAAGCTTGTTTTCCAACAGAACAGTGCTAAATTGTGGATGGGCACTGGGAAATTTAATTAAAACTCACTTCAAAACCAATGGATCCTGTAAGCATCTCAGGAAATCTATAGGTTCATCATCAAATTCATTAGCAAGTTTATAAAGTCCAAAACCAAAAAAATCTGTTCAAATATTCATGAGCACACACACAAAAAGCAACCACCCCCAGTAATGCAAATTCTCTTGGACCTCGTGCATTGTGGCAAGGCCCCCGGAGTAAGGCAAACACGAGCGACCATCTGTTATTTTTGTCTGCAAAGCAGCGACTTCCCCCCTGATGAATCTTTGATAGCAGCCAAGCAATGGCAGCAACTGCTGTGGCAGGAACTGACAGCCAAGCTGTGCCAGGAACTAACAGCCAGCAGCCCCAGCCTCCGTTTCTCTTTTCACTCACCCTGCATGTTAAACGGCTGCTTCAAACCCAGGAGTAGCTCTTTACATATTAAAGCCAAATATGCCTTTTCTGTGCTTTCATTTAAATTACAGCAAATGAAGGGAAGTGTCAGGGAGCAAGTGAAGGGAAAAAAGAACATTCGTGGTGCCAAAGAGGTACTCATTTTCGAGCACCATCTGTCAAGAGCTACTTGGAGCTTTTTCTTTCTCTCTCTCATACCCTCCCCCCAGGTTTTACCATCTCACTTGCTATACCAAGTGGCAAAAACCTCTAGAGCTCACAGAAAAACCGTTTGGACTTCGATCGCTCAAGCAGCAAATATGTTACTCCAGGACAGACAACTGCTGTGAAAGTCAACGTTCGGCTCCAGTTAGGTGTGGCTTGGATGCAGGAGACACTTTGTCTGCAATTGAGTTTTAGCTTCTTTTAGCACTGCTAGAGTACAAGTTTCAGAGCATCAAACAAATCTGAGATTTGCCCCAAACGCACAGATTAGGCTGCAGCTCAACTATGGCCCCTCTCCCATCCAGCTGCCGGGCAGTAGCGCTGAACCAGCCTCTGTGGCAGTACAGTTGCACAATGGAAGCAATTGAGTTAGCTTGTTATGCACCTTTGTAACATTTTGACACCTTCTCCCATTTTATTTAAATCTGTACATTACCTGACTTCTCACTCGCAGCAATTTAGAAGTGGAGACAGGAGCATGTTTCATAACTTACAGGCAAGCAGTATTACCTTCACAGCAGATATTTGCTTAGGAAATTTACAGTAAAATGCAAATATTTAGATAAGTGACTTACTAGTATTTATATGCCATATCGACATAATCTCTGAAAACTCCGTGGAAAATGTAAATCATGAGATACCACAAGTTGCTGGCCCTGAGGAACAACATATCTATCTGCAGTGCTGGGGAAAGCAAGTCCAGCGCAGTTCTAAACCGGGAAGTCCAGTATTACCAAGAAGGGCTAGGTGTGAAAACAAAAAGTGTGTTTTGCCAAAAAATTCTGAGCCTTTTTCGCTTGATTTCTTCTGTCTTTGGTCAATTCCGGGACCTTTTGAAACGTTTAGGCAAGCAAACCAGAAATAGGGGACAGAACCATCTGTGGATAACCATTAGACAGGCAACTAAGGAGTTTTCCATCAAGATGTAATACATACACCCATCCTGCAGTCAAATTCAAGTTCTTACTGTATGTCAGGCAAGATCTTGGCCACAAGACTACAGTCTGTCAGCTTTTCTTTGACAAATATTATTGAATTATTTAACACAATTAAAGTTGACAAAAAGAAATCGTTCCTCAGGCTGCCAATAATTTGAGATCAAGACAGAGCAGAGCTTGAACCTCTAACACAGAGAAATGCCCTAAGCAGGTACATATATGCAGAGAGGTACAAGAGGGTCCTATCACTTTCTCACTCAGATTCAATTGAAAAACTTTGCCAACAATGAATCAAAATTAGCACGTTTCACTGAAAAAGGATCTTATTTGCCAAATAAGCCGCAGGTGCATATGAAGTTTTTCCCCGTCAGGTTTAATTGGAAGATCCCACAGTTCCAAAACATAAACTGAGTTCAAAATCAAAAATCTCTGAGATTGATTTAAAACAACATTGTGGTTCTATTTGTTCTATTACATTTCAGCTTTTAAGATGCACATGTTCTTTCACTTTTATTATGAAATACTAGAATCAGAAAGCTTGTTTGCCTGAAAAGTTAGACTTTCAGGTTTTTTTAATCAAGTCTGAAGAAAAATATCCAAGCATAGATTTGATCATAAAATAAAGCTAGAACAGTTAGTAGTAGTAAGCCTCAACCTTGACCTTTCAGAAGCAAGACTGAACTTCAGCTACCAACTGTTTTGTCATTTCTTATTTAACCAATTCATTTTCTCAGGTACTACAGACTTCTGGCCCTTTGGCAATGTTACTATCCTTTTCATAAAGGATTTATTCGTCCCATAACGTTGTCGTATACGACAACTCCAAAATATGGGACAACTATCTACTTTGCCCTGCTATTCACCTTATAATTTTCTTTGTTCAGTGAACCAGAAAAACCTGTGGGAATATCTCAGGATGCTAGGTCAGCAAGATGCTAAACAAGATACTGAAACACCCACAGAGTTTTAAGCATCACAATAGTCTTGCCAGCTTCACTGGCATCATTCAAGTCTGTGAAGACATGCATGCACTATGCTGGGAATGTTAACGTAACATTACATTTATGTAACATTTGGTGATTCCCAAAGCACTACTAGATTCATAAACAACTTTCCTCTAGAGCCAATCATGAGAAATGAGGAACATTATTATTTCCAAAGCAAATGTTATTCACCCCCCCACCCCCTTGCTAAATATGTTTACTTGTTTGCAACCAACTTTCCTCAATTTTTCTACTCACCGTGTTTTTTTATCCTCTTGTTGAGGCAGTTTTCCTGTACTTCCTATATTTCCTAAGTTGGGTTGTATTTTTTTGTTGTCGTTGTTGACTCCTCTCCCCACATCCCACTTCCTTATTTTAATGAGCTAGCTTTAGCTCACTCTGTATAAAGCCTGACCCAACCCTTCAACTTGACAGCGAATTCTTTCCC
>NW_009695997.1:235409-263704 GCF_000703405.1 Apaloderma vittatum
GTGAGTGAAGCTATAGCATTGCCAGCTCTCTTCTTCAGTCTCTGGACATCTCCTTAAAACAAACAGAAAACCTACTTCATGCTACTTGACAGAGAAAGAAGAGAAGAAACCCAGATCAGTGAGATTATTGTTCGATTAGAAAAGCTGAGTAACAAACACTAGGGATCTAGTTGTTTTTCTATCCAATCACTGTTTTCACTGACGGGTATTTCATTTGCAAACCTTCAGAATCACTTCCAATTTACTCTAAGATGGTACCATCTACTCTAACATACTCCTTTCTCCAAAAGCACAGGCAAGGAATCTAAATTACAGCTCATGTTCAGGAAGAGAGAAATAGACAGGAGAAGCTATATAATATGGGAATTCAAAGATTTGAATCATCATTGATGTTTCACTTCCAATAGTGCTCAATCCTGACCCAATTCTGGGCAAAACCTTAGCAAAATCTATTAATTATACAGCCTGCTTTCAAATGAATTGAATAAAGTGTTTACCATCACCAATGGCTCAAATGAATTCATATAAACCTATATTCAGACATCATGTGTGCCTGTGTATATTTGAATATATAATACAAATTATATAGAGACGCATTTCATATAAAACAGCAAGCTAGACAAGTATAAAAAAACGCAAACATTCAATCACATACTCTTACACTGACTCAAAGTGCTTTAGAGATAACATTTCATAGTATGTTAGTGACTACTTCCTTGTATTATATCTTTCCCAGCTACACAACTAAGTTTCTTCTTTCCTCTTTTAAGGAGAACATGGATAGGGCAACATTTCATCACCACCCTCAGACATTGTAGTCTCAGGTTTTGGTGTTCATTAAAGACTCTACACTGTGCCTAATTTTGGGTAGCCAGCAGAAAAACAAGCTTAAAAAGGGATTTGGAAACTATTAGGTTAAGAACTGGGTTGCAGATCAGAACCAGACTAATCACTACAACAGGTTCTTCTTCCGATACATTTATTTTGCCCCTAAGCACTGAGTGTCATAATTTTTAGGAGATATTAATTTTGTTTTCATTGTGTACGTAAGTGCTATTGACAAGCAGTGTTGAATTTAAGGTTTAACTCCCTGGAGAATTCACCTCAGTGCTGAGATCTGGAGTTAGAGGCAAGACATACCATGTGTTTGCACCCACTTTCTTAGCTGTTGTATCTGTTTCCACATACCTTGCTTCATTTTAGAAAGTTCACTGTTGTATTTGTATGGCCAGTAGCCCAAGTGTGTCCTACAGCTGGTTGGGAATCCAAGTACTACCTATTAGTAGAAAAGTAAGTTCAGTTGCTTAAGTACTTAAGAAGTACCTAGAATGATCCTAAATAATCATAACACAATTACCTAACCTGACAACTGGCCAAACCTTTGCAAGGAGTTCCACAGTCATCCATAAAATCCTCATACTGGTAGGGGGATTTTCATTTCATTCATTCAACAAGTGATAGCACAAGATGAAACAGCCTCAAAGTTGCATCAAGGGAGATTCAATTTGGATGTCTTCAAAAGATGTGTACATGTGGCACTTAGGGACATGATTTAGTGGGCAACTTGGCATTGCTAGGTTAACAGTTGGACTAGATCTTAAAGTCCAATGATTCTATGATTTACAAGTCATTATTTACAACAGCCAATAATTCAGAGGACTTGCAGACACATTTTTATACATGTATTTTACCAGGTTTTGCAAGCATACTGGGATCAAAAAGATCACAAAAGCAGTATATATTGTCTCTCTTCACAATATATCACATAAACCAGAAAACCTTGCAGCTTGCGTGATTTTCCAAATGTAAATGTTTGTACTGCAAACTCCATAAGTGACAGCATTTTTTAAAAATGGGAGTACAGTTTGGTGTGCTTTACATCTTTACTCCTTCTATTCCATCTTTTTTTCTAAAAAAGATACACATGTTGTGGCATAAGGAGCAAACTATTGACAGATGGCATTAAAACCCTATGGTCCCATAACTGAGGCTTATATTCATACATCCCCACCAGTTTCAAATCTAATTGCCAATAAAACAATACTGTGATATTGCCATGTCCAATACAATCATATTTTGCTGAAGTAACACTTGAATCCATTAGTAAATTCTGTTCTGGAGCAAAACATTGTCTCCATTCCATTCTGACACAGAACTATAAATCCACGTATAGCAGTTGAATTTTGAATGAGAATTTACCTCTCATCCCTGAAGTGCTCTCACAGAGTTACTGACAGTGCCAGTATGAAAATGCTAGAGATTTATGTGTTTGGGTGCAGCACTTAAGTGTTTAGCCATCTCTTACCAAAATTCAACATGGTGCAAAAAAACACAGTAGGTATAATTTTTATAAAAAATCCAAGTCAACTAGAAGTAAATTATGCAAGCTTTGCTAGACTAAATCTGCCTGCAATCCACAGTTTCAGATGACTTGCAATCCACAGTTTCAGATGACTTCAAGAGTCAAGGCATCTACTTCCGATTTATCAGACAACAATCATCATAAAATAAAGCGAAGGAAGTGGGATGTTAAGTCTTATTCTACTCATGACTTCTTTTAACTGAAGGTACACATATATGAAAGGCAAAACCAGTCTTGTTTCAAAGATAACAGAAACAATGACCAATTGTTATATTTATTACTACAGGCTGTAATGACCGCCCCTTGTTCAGCACAGTCATCCCCAAAAATCATTGAGCGTTTCCTGGAAGCTCACGGACTGATGCTAGAGACCTTCAATAAAAAAACCTTGTTTTTTACTGCTATGAGATTTGACTCACATTAATTTCACTGATAAACTCAAGTCCTTGTAAGACTCAATTCTATGTGAGTGTGTCCAAGTGTTCATATATTTATGCTTATTCCTAAATAAGTGTATGCAGACTGACATTCAGATATACAGATTTACTGCAAATATTCAGTTTGTATACATTACCTTTTATTTTTTTTTTACCCACTGCTCAGATGTGTCACCTTAGAGCTGGACTGCAGTAGTTATTTTAAGACAGACAATATAGTGACTTAAGTAATTTGGGTCAGAGAACAGAGGAAACTACAATGAACAACTGCTGGAGAAACATACCAGGCTGCTGTAGTGGAGTAGTTGCAGACAGTTTTCTGAAAATCTTAGAGGCATTTTGGCTTGCCATTAGCTCTGCTAATAAAAAGGATTTGCTGAACAGGTTAAGCCTGCATCAATAAGCTTGATCACAACATCTTTCCTGGAATGGATCAGTTGTGATTCGCTGATTATTACCTTTATTTTGGGGTCTCAAGTAAATAGTCTGAAAAGGACAATGCTTTCCCCTGGCTATGTCATGGTGAAAGCGATAGATTTCAGTTGGTCACTGAAAGACTGGTATAAATAGGTCTGATAAAAGTGTAAAGCATAAAGTTAGTTCCAATTTTATGTGTTGTTTTACAAGATTAAACAAGAAAAAACACATATGGACAAACACATAGAACTAGATAAGCAACAAGCAAATCTGCATCACTAGATGAACTCCAATCATATCCCCAAGTCACGGCACTACCTCACAACCTGGAAGCTCGACTTGTCAAAAGGCAGATTCACTCATCCCTCATATCCTGGGCTTGCAGTCTGACCTCAGCTGTAATAGCAGCTCACCCTCACAAGCCCATGGGACAGGACCTCACATGATGCTTTGGTGAGCTCTCAGCCCCACCATTGAGCAGATCATATTTATGAGGGTTTGCACAGGCTGGTAACTGATGGCTAAAAGCCTTTCTGAGGCAAGGCAATGCAGGACACCCAAAACCTGGCTACTAGTTATTCAGCTGAGTGAAATCCTAACAACAGTGATTAGAAACGTCACAGAAGAAGGAAAAAAAAAATATAACTCAAGATGACCAAAGGCCTCGTATTTGAATGATACTGAAGACAGTGACAGATATGCCTTGAAAACCTGACATATTCACCTCGAAGATACATTGCTGGATTCAGTTATTTCCCAAAGGGAAGGTCAAAGAGAAATTACAGCAAAGACTAATGAGAGTTGGAAGGAAGGAGGAGACTTCAGGATGCCAAATAGAAAGTAACAGAGCAGGAGGGCCGACTGACAGTGCTGTCAAAGACTGGGAGACAAAAGGGCTTAGTCAAGTCGAGAAAAACTGGACAATACCTGAATACCTGTAAGTATCTGAAATTCTTGGGCTCCCTTTTCAATGTCTGGCAATAATGCATATATAGGACATGCGCATAAAAGTGGATGAGAAAGGTGTCATTCTTAACACAAGAAAAAAGGGAAAAAAAGGAATCCGGAAAGTTTTCATTTTTAAAACTGGAAGATGACACTGTTCTGCCTAATACAGCATTTCCACATTCCTCTCATATGAAAACCCAATATATCATGCATGTTTACCATGTACCACAAGAGGATGTCCTATTCTCAGGCTTCATGTAATAGTGAACCGTGACCAAGCAGTAAGTTCTGCTGATTCACCCTTGTGCCAGAGCTGCCAAGTCATATTAACTTCATGAGGCTAATAAGGCAATAAAAAGTGTCTCTGAGAAGTAATTTAAGAGAGAAGGAAGTCTGAATACCCAGCCTAAGACTTCTGTGTTCTAACAGTTCTAAACAGTACAAAGGTTGGTCACAGGACAAGATATTTGTAAACACCATCTAATAGATGGGGTTTCAGTTTTGAACACTTTACATTTCCCAGATCCTACTTGAGACTGAAAGAGCAGTTTTTCCTATTCAGGTGAAAAAAGTAAGAAAACATATTTTCTCTGCCAAGAGAATATTTTTTTTAAAAAAAAAATATTATACAGAAGACAGCACAGTTAATTTAGATGGCTTAGCATAATTGATTTTCTAAATAAGGGAACTGTTCAGATTTTAACAGCACACCACAAAAGCTGAATTGCGGCAAGAAAGTAGTGCCTTATTCACATTGTTTCTGTAGGTAGTGCTTTAGCTCGGGTAGAAAAAAAAAAATATTCCAAGCCATACAAATGGAAACTTTGTCCTTATAATCTGTGTAGGTACTGATGTATAACTAAACTGCAGTCACTATAGAAAGGACTTCGATCAATTAAGCACTTGAATAAAGGGACTTCTTAGGTATTCTCTTTCCTGTATAGCTTTTGGTGGTGTAGTTCATGCAGGTTCATGTCAGGTAAGTCCCATGCAACTTCTTACTGCAAGCACATCTGTAACAGTTCAAAGATGTTTATAGCTCTTAGTTTTTCCCAGGAAATTAAGTTAGCTCCTTGCATGTGGACTATTGGTACACATAAAAATGCAACGTGGAGAGATGGCCCATTCAACACATAGTATCCTGCTTCAGCACAGCTAAACATCACAGAAAAAGGTACTTATCTTTCCATTTCAAGTTCCCTGACAACCCCACCATCAAGAAAGATACTATTTTTAAAAATAATAACTAAGTAATATATTTTTTGTTCCTCTTCTAAATACAAGATAGCCTGTACATCTCGTGGTGATCTTAAACGACAAGGAAAAGTGTTTCAAGACCACAAAAAACTATTAGAACATGTTTTGCTATTATCAAGAATGAAGTGCTTGCCCTTTGTTTCAGAAATCATTATATATCTATCATTTACATTTGTAAAAGTAATTTCTATTGTGAGTTGCCTGAGGATTGGAGAACCTTTGAACAAAGCTATAAACTTATTGCATAATAGTCAATTCTGCCCACCCTAGGTTCTTTTTAAAAAAATGTATGTAGTGGCACTTCTGCCATCTTGACATAAACCATGAAACTTAGAGCTTCTCTGTGAAAGGACACTGCTTTCCCTGGCAGCATCCTCCCTTAAATATTCAAAACTAGTGAATGAAGTGAAGCACTGTCTTAAACAGGGACAGCATTGCACAGTTCTAATATCACATTATTTGATCCAAACACATTGACAAAGCAGAAGCAAAACATGTGTTAAACTGAAAGAGTATACTAAGGTTAGGTTCTCCATGCTAGCATATATGTGACCAATAACCTCAAATTAAGACACATTCCAATGAAGCCTGCACTGTTTTCGTATTTACTAAAAGATAGTTTTGAAGCTTCCATTAAGTGCTCTTTTGCCTTACTGTGAGATTTAATCAGTTGATACCTAGTAACCAATAGCCTGAAAATACAGGTTTCGGGTGAATAAAATTTCAGTCCTTTTTCTCCTTGTGAGGTCAGCGGGGAAATTTCTACTGACTTCTATGAAGCAGAAGTAGGTGCCACCTCTTCTGAAGTTGCTGCAATGGAGTTTACCATGGTCCTGCCTTGTGCTGCAAGAAGCATCAATAAATCTGTACATGACTTAGTGTGCAGTTTATGCTGCATTTCATTTTGTAGTTTGGCTTCCGTTGTCACCATACAGTTTGGATAGCACAACCAGAAGTGACTAGACATTGATACAAGCATTTGACAGTATGTGGGAAGAATTAGAACGATTTCATTGTCAAGCGGGTTCATTCTTTGCTAACATGTGCCTTCTCGGTAAGGGAATGGCTGCAACAACAAACAGCCAGGTCGCTATCAGTGGATGTCACTGCAAACTTTGTGGCAGCAAGAAATGAATGCAAATGAAGAGATGAGCAAAAATTAAGACAATCAGGTAGTCTTGCAGCCACCACATGAGCTTCTACAGCTCTATCTTAGTATTAATTGTCATTCGATTCCCTATAGCATTCTGAAACCTAGATGATCAGATAATAAGAGGTTGAGTGGTATGCATAACATCAAGTTGATTAAATTTGTTTACTGATAATTCTTTCAGGTTCTCATGAATATCATGTAATTTTCAAGGTTTATTTCAAACAGATTTTATGTAATGTATTATTGACAACATCCTCATGGACCATTTCTACAATGTCATTCAGGATAATTATTTCACAACAGATTTTCAGAGTCCCTGATTCCTGTTGGGATTTGCTTTTGCATAAATTACAGAGCAGAATATTTAATCAGTGTCCCCATTAGAACCCTATGGCTTATTTTTAGGAATAAAGAATGAGAGACTAGAGAGATTTTGGGAGGGGCAAGGGGAAGGAAAGGAGTGTTTGTACGACTGCAACATGAATATTTTCCTCAGTAGTATTGTCTAAAGTACAGCAAAGCTAAATGCTGTCCTACAGCATCTTTGCCTTTTTTAGAAGTAAACACTGGCATTAATCTTTTGACTCCATTAAATTAAATATTAATGTTAATGAATCACATAATGTGGAGTTAAAAAACTATTAACATTTAGACCACATTCTCCTTAAGGTTGTTCCAAGAAAATGAGTTAGTCCTTCTTTAATAATGTCAAAATAATAATAAATCCAAGATTTATTACTATAGAAATTTTATGTTTTTATATGTGTATATAAACACATACAGAGATAAAGACTGCACAATTGCTTGTCTCCTAAACATGACAAATCCTTATGCTTCAAAATATTCTTATTTATTTCCTTAAGTAACATGCTCTATAGCGTGAGCATCACAACAGCATACTGTGCTCACTGTTTAGAAGAGTGAGTTAAACAGGCAGACAAATATGGTCTTGCAGTTTGGCAATATATCAAGAATAAAAACCCCTATGAATTCATTTATCTAATAGATTGCAAGTTGCCCATTGATGTCTGCACACAACACGGTTTAAGAAAGTTAAAGCAAGAACTAAACCTTTCTGATCAATGGGAGTCTGGATTTCCCTGAATGAGGACCAGACAAAGAATTTACTGTAAACTATGCATGAATGTACAGTTATTTTGTCAGAGCAAGGTAGCATTTCAGGCCACCAGAACACACCAAGTAGTGAGGGAAAGGAGTGATGTCACCCTTGCCCAATGTGTAGCACTATCATCAATTTTATATTTCAAGCCTCTGTCAGAGAGGCAAAGTGTGTTTCTGCTGCAGGGAAAGGGGCCCAAGTACAGCATGAACCTAAAAATAAAGAAACAGCTTGAAGCACAGATGGGGTTGAGTTTCCATCCACAGAGGACCTAGCAGAGAAATCATGACTAGCACTGGAAGACACAACAGGCGGCACAGGAAAGGCCGCATTCTGATTTTCAAGCTCAAAATGTACCAAGATTTTTTTAATTTTTTTCCCCCACCAATAGCAGCAGCTATGGGTCTCTCTAGCACAGCGGTTCATGACCCATCCTATGAAATAAGATCACTTCTGAACCCTCCAGTGGGTATGAATAAAAGCAGATCTAGCTTAAGAAGTGCTACAGACAAAGCTGGCTTGGCCCCTCCTTCACTACTAGCTTGGTACCCAAGTGTATTGTTTTGTGTGGTCAGTTTGGAAAAAGATCAAAACCACTGTGCTTGACTGCTTTGAAATAGTTTTTAAAAGCCTTTAAGAAGACATTTTTAATCAAGATAATGATATGGATAATTCCTGGAAAACTCCAGCAAAAGACATTTTTCCATGTGCATGCACCGAAATAACTTTGGGAGATGCGAAACACTGGAAGCCGTATGTTATCACAGTGCAAAGGGCTGCAGGATCCTCTTCACTTGTGTCCTATGCAGGGTGCTGGACGAGCTAAAATGCAAGAACCAGACAGAGTCCGACACCTCGCAGCAATCCTGCAGCAACTGAGAGAATCCGAGCTGGGGGATCACAGAGGAGTCCCAAGCAGCTGGGTTACCCAGCATCTTCTTCCTCCCAGGGCAACAGCAAAAGCATTGTGACAATAATTTACTGCCGTGGCTCCAGGCATTGCGATGTTCCACCTGCAGCTGGGAGACCAGCAAGCACCAACCAGGTGGGTTGAGGCCTGGGGCGAGGTGAAGGTGCCCCACATTATCTACAGCATCTCTCTTGTCAAAAAGAAAAACCATATATGAAATTTGTAAGCTATGCCCTTTCTTCCACAAGGCAGCCAGGGCTTTTCAGCCTGTGATAACAGCTTCCACAGACCAACAGCTATAGGCGAGCCTCTGTGTCTTGGGGTTTTCCATGTGCCGAGTGAGCACAAGGCACATCCTATAGGCACTGTGTCACCTCCTTCAACACACCGTCACACAAACACCCAGATATGAACACCTGCACCAAATGCCTCCTGACACTGATTTAAGCACGGACTTTGTGAGGGTGCACAAACAGGAATTACAGTGCAAAAGAAAGAGGGGAGCGAAGCAAAAAGAAGAAAGAGGGGAGCGAAGCAAAAAGAAGAAAGAGGGGAGCGAAGCAAAAAGAAGAAAGAGGGGAGCGAAGCAAAAAGAAGAAAGAGGGGAGCGAAGCAAAAAGAAGAAAAATTATTGGCTTACAAGTCGGTTCTTTGACACTCAAGAAACCACAGGAGGTTCTGCTAACATGTGATGGAGCTCATGAGGAGCAAAGGTCAAGAACCAAATAAATGGGAAGTAAACATCAGTGGACGAAAAGCAGTGATCAGTCTTCATCACTTCTTTCCAAAGAGGTGAGGCTTGGTAAATCAAGGTCTTTTGACAACCTAGGTTGGCTGGCCTACATGTTTCATATGTATTATTAACAAGGATTAAAGCTCATTATTCCATGTGTTCCCCGCCCTGGTGACTAGGGCAATGTTTGCCAAGAGCAATGCCAGTCAGCTCATCTTGCATTTTAATCAGCAGAGAAGAGCTTTTGCAGCTATAACTTATAACAGGCAGAGAGAAAGATCAAACCAGAGATCTACAGATGACAGAGAGACACTGCAGAAGTTCACAAGGGTGCAGCTGTAGATCAATGAACTCAGTACTTTCTCCATGAAATAGCAGGGCATATTGTGGGATGTGAAATGGTACGGTAGCAGAGAGATAGTCAAACATCTGTGGCATTGAAGTAGAAGATAAAGAGCACTGTTTCATCGTGATCTCAAAGATAATTTACAAGCAGTTCAAATATTACAGGAGCTAAATCAAACCATTTTACATGAATGTATACTGGCCACTGAAGGACCAGAAAAAGACCAAATACCACATAATTTTGCCATTATATCTCAAAAAAGACCACAGCATGAGGCTAGGAAAAAAACCACTAATCCTGCAACTCTAACTGATCTGCTTAAAACACCCCATCTGTCTGCAGTCTTATCACTCTTCTTGATATGGATCCAGATTTGAAATAAATCACGAACTGCTTTATCCTCCCAGTGCAATGAACAAGTTTTAAACCTGCCCTCCCAGCTGAGTACATGCCCCATTCTGGAGATGCTTTGCATCAGACCAGAGCACAGCCTGTGTGGCATGCCTTTCGCAGACGGTACTATCAGCTCCTCACTCTGCAGCAGTTTGCACTACTAAATATTTATGCAAATGCAGTCAAGGCTGCTGGTTTTCTATGTGTCAGAAAAAAAGACTAACTCTCTGCAGTGCTGATCCAAAGCCTAATTAAGCCAGTGCTGTTCCCTCCATTCAGTTAAAAGCTGCTTATTGTTTTATTCATTCTTATTACAAGTACGCAAGTCACACTGGATCCAGGTTTACATGCTCAGGCACTGCTGGGGCTCCCCAACACAGGCAGGGTGTGACCTGTCCCGTCGTCCCAAACAAGGAACAGGGCACCCCAGCCTTCCCAGGAATGGGGGCACACTGGTGCCAGCGAGGTACAGGCTGGACACAGCTACAGCTGTGACTGCACCCATCAGCTCCCTCAAAGGGCTTTAAGGCCAGGAAGGCTTTCAGAACAGCGCTCCCTTACCAGAGAGCTGGCCTTGCTACACCCAAGTGGAAGTCTCTCAAGTTTAAGCCCCCCTAAAAACGTTATTTCCCCAATGGAGAGTCAAATGAATTATTCACACACAATATTAGAAGTGCAAGAGGCTTAATTTCACGGCAGTTTATTTTATAGTTCTGTTGATATAGAACAAAAACTTGGGAAATCCTTGGCAAAGGAATATTTCAGCTCAGGTCATGAAGGAAAAAAGTGATTAACTGGAATAAACAGCAACTATAGTAATTGCAAAAGTAAGTTTTTCTATTAAGTCCATAATATTCACAAATACATTTGGATAGTGGCAATTTCATTCCGATTTTATTTCAAACAGGTGAGTTTTATCCCTTTTAGATACTCCGTATTAAAAAACTCTACAACTGTAGAAGTGCCTGGGTTTGAGAAGCAAGAAATAAGGACAAAGAAATTACCAAGAATGGTAAGAACAAATGACAAGCATTAGTGTTTATGAGAGACCTTTATGGAATACACCTCTTACCAGATTCCTCTCATCCCCCTCAGAAAATAACACTATGAAACAAGAACTATTCTAATCAAATCTCCATCTCCTGAATGACAGTGTTTGAACAGAGGCAGACATCTAAAAAGCCACAACAAAAAGAAAATCACTGTTTTCCCCCACAGTCACATAGCCATTAGAGGGGGTTTTTAAAATGCAATTTATGAATCCTTACCAAATTCTGGTAGTCTCTGTAGGGATATAGTAGTAATACCTCACAGAAGATAATTAGAAAACAGTGCACACAGAAAGAGAAAGTATGCAAGCTTCTATAATTGGAAAGAAGGTGGAAGAAAAGAATCAGTGTTAAAAATTTAAAAATAATACAGTATGAAGCAAGGTATTGTTCCCCCATGGATCAGTTTAAAATGCAACACATTGGAAAAAAAGCCAAACAAATTAAGTACATAGCTGTGCATGAAATAAAGTACCATCTGAAACCAGATAATTCCAATTTGATTGAGAAGGTATTCTTTCTGTCAGATATATGAAACCTGAAAGGTAATACTGATTAAGTAATACTAACCTACTCCTAACAGCACATTAGTCACTATGCCTTTTCAAGCTTCCCCTCCCTCCAAAAAAATATCACCTGTGTTATATATGATCCTATTTCCATAGTTTTTAAGAGATTTCAGAGTTGGACAGCCTTAATAAATGGGTTTTAGCTTAATTGTACATGCAAGTGCACATTGCCATGATTGCCGGTTTTCAAAAAAACTAAAATCTTTACACTGTATGGAATTTATTCTTAGCTCTGTTCCAGTGCTGGTCCTATAAAGAGGTCAGAACTGAGCCAGTTCTTCCCCACTTTGCTGCAATGCACAGCTCCCGTGACTGTCACACACAGCCTAGCAAAACGTGCAGGTGACAATCTGCAACCAGTAAGTCTGGTAGCCATACCACGATTTCTGCCTATTTTTCATCTTGCCGCATAGCAGCCTTCAAGGCCACAATCTGCTTTGGGATTAGAGTTATCCAAGGAACAGCCAGTTCCCCAAGAACCTGATGTTTGGGAGCCAGGAAGAAGAGTTTGGAAGGATGCACAGCCTAGGAGACAGGGCACAGCTCACCAAGGAGAACTTGTATCCTGCTCCCAGCTTACACAGGATTACCTGTGAGAAGCCATTTTGCCTTTTTTTTTTTTTTAACTACCCACATTTCTGCTTCACAATGATTGATAAACACAAGAATTAAAACTAGGAGGTTGGACAGGGATAATTCACATGTCATTCAGATAAAAGCAATTCAGTGGGTTTTGGCCTTTCAGTACCATCCCTGTCAGAGGGAATATGATAGATAAATCTAATAATGTGAGTTAACAACAAGGATGCTGGCTTTCCAACCCATGGCCAGCGACAGCACTGAAAAAACAGTGCTGAATACCAGGCTTAGCCTATTTTAGAGGAGGAATTCTACTGTAACTCTTCATCCTGAAACCTCAGTGCTCCCAAGATACAAGTTTCTGCAATCTATTTATTTATTCATTTGCTTGTCCTGACTGGGTTTTTCCAGAGAAAACCCAGAAATAATTTATCTTTCCAGTCTCCCTTGACACCTGTGGGGTTTCTTTTTCTAGTTTTGTTTACTTCATTTTTTTAAACGTATATGAATTCTATTGGGTTTACCATAGCAAGCTGACAGTTATTCACTAAGGAGGAAAGCATAAGCACATATTGAAGCAGAGAGAAAAGGATCTAAAAACCGCTGGATCAGGCACCATTTCTTCCTGTGGCCCTTCATGAGCCACAAGCTCTTTCTGTCCCTGCTCCCTACCAGCAAGATCATTAGCTGAGAAAATGATAGTTGAAAACCCATTAACAAAAGTCAGATTTACTAGGCTTGATCAGTTAGGTCTTCCAAGTGTAAAAAGATCCTGACTTACAAGCCTTAAGGAGGAAGCTCCTTCTGCCGAATGTATCAAGTAATTTATGATCACTTCCTTCCTTTCCCAATGCCTTCTCAGCTGCTTCTTTAAGTGGAGAGGGTTGGTGAAGGTAGAAAGAGTAGGTTATACTTTGATAGTCACAGCACAAGTTGTCTTTTCATTTTCATTTTTAATTAATTCTCTTTATTTCACTTTTTCTTTCCTGATGTCAAACACTGAGCAGAGAATTAAAAGCATGATGGATCCGGCTAGATAAACACAACTGGTTTTCATATTGCTGATTTGGTTCTTTTTCCCAGGGTTCATACCAGGGCTGCGGTGGCACTGCTGGCTGTAACCATTCAAGCTCAACAGCCCAGTGGGACCAATTACTGCATTTATAGTAAAACATCCAAGGAAATGTATCTCCCTATCTCCATATAGCCAAGTTTACTGAAGGATAACCTACTACATTACACAGATTAATACTCCAGTGAGTAAATTAATCCTTAGAATTTCACTCACTACTTGTGGCCTATAAATTTTAATTGGCTCTAAACTGCCATATGAATTTATGTGAATGTATATTGATGAACTAGAAAGCATCAGAAATTACTCTATTAACACTCAGATAAGATAACAGGATATGTTGGGGCCAATTTATAAACATATATAAATGTTTGCAAAGCAGGATTGAAACTTGTTTTAGAGTTGCATCATCATCATAGCTTACATATAACTCCACTGAGGAAGAAAGTGGCAGCATTAGATGAGAACAAAAGGCAGTTTCAGAAATTGAAATATTTCCATTCTGCAAAAACCCGGATCCAAAGCTGAAGGGTAAGCAGTGCTTGGGCTATTTTTGATTGTGCCATTATTGATCATAGTCAAGCAGAACAGCTTTCTGATATGCTGACACCCTAGTACACCATACAAGTGGATATTTCTACAACAATGAAATATGGAACCAGACTTTCAAGGACATTAGAAATACTTAACAGTATAGACCTTAGGAAATCACACACTTTCAGGTAGTTTTGTGATTGGGACAAAGCTTTCCCTGTGATATATAATTGTTTACACAGATTCAGTTCACTAGTTGAATGTTTCAACATTGAATCAAGACAGAATTGGTTCCTTGGAACGCTACACGGACAGTTTAAAACGTTGTTTGTTTTGCTCAGGATTTTTTTTACCATTTGCCATAATATGGTTTGTTAATTCTGAAAGATAAAACGATTGTTTGGCTATCACTAAGTATCCAACTACTGCCCATGACCGCAGGGGCATCCGCCACACGTTATGCAACTTTGTGAAATATAACAGCGGTTAGCAAAGTAGAGAATCAGAGAACTGACTAAAATAATTAATGTTAGACTTCTCTAACCTGGTAATATGAAAAGGCAAGTTTATCTCCTTCCTCATGCTCAAATCTAAGTAGCTTCCTGAAAGCCAGCAAGTAAAATTGCGACCCAAGAACCACGTCCCACCCTTGCACTGCAGTTATGCTATATTTTAGTTAACACATGTGGCACAGAAAAGTAATTCTAACACTCCACTAATCAATTTCACATATTATGAGTGTAAATAATATATGAAATAGCAAGAAGCCACTTGCTCATATTTATTTCCACACCTGCCCAAGGCTTCCAAAAGCATTACTAAGGTGCTTTTCAAATTGCTCTAGCTTCCAGTAGTTGCGTATTCCAGGTGTCCCATTCAGCATCATTAGCAGTGATGCTGCTGTACAGATGAAAAAGCCTAAGACTAAAATAGGCCATTGTATCCTTTTCATGTTAAGGGTGGATCACCAAATTGCCCCAGCAAGTACCTCAAAGGGAAGCTCTGGTGCATCCCATGCTCAGACTGCCTTTCAGACCACACTTTCAAGCTCTGTGAACAGACTCCTGTGTTCATGAGAGCTCCTAATCATAACTTGAGGCTCTATGCCAACAACATGACATTAAAGAGATGATCCAATGCCCATCTTTAGAAGCCTTTGATATCTGTTATTGTTTGTCTAAACTGGGACTAGAAAGCAGCAAAAGTTTCCTTTCAGGCAAACTCCTTACAACCAGAAAGACAGATATCTTGTAGTAAACCTTAGGAATACCTTGGAATTCACAACACTCCTTTTAACACTGAGGAATGCAGCTGAAAAGGGGATGCAACCAATAACTTTATAGTTATGTATGCACAGAGCTATACAGCTCTATATGGCTTCATTTTGTGCCCTTCAGCTGTGCATGGTATCACCAAGTTAAAGCACAACTTAAAAGAAAAGAAGCTAAACAGCCTCCAGATTGTGGGACATGATATACAGAATAATCAGAAACTGCAAAATAGAAAGAGATTTTGCTGCATGCTCCAATTTTAGTTTCTAGGCTAGCTGGAAATACTAATTGAACTAGAGAACACCTTTTTATAAAGTCACCTTTCAAGTCAAAGCCTAAAGGGCTAATAACTGAAAGCAGTTATAAAAAGAGACCTTATTTCTAGATATTTCCTTCTAATGTGCTTTCTTTAACCATTTAACAATATGGTCTTTTTACTTTCTTTTCTTAGTTTTTAACACAGCAAATGATAAGCTCAAGTTTATGGGCAAGTTTTTTTTCCACTTAAAAAGACAGTTAGACACTATTTCACTCACATTTAACTTTTTGCTTTTCCTTTCAAGCATTGCCAATTGCTAAAAATAGTAACGAAGCTTCAGCAGTCTTAAACGAGATCCCAACATTTTCCTACCTTTATCTGAGTTCAAGACTTCTTAAGGCTGCTCTCCTTGAATTTCAGGTTAAGCTGATGATCCCCAGAGCCTTCAGACACATCTCACTTAAGCAGACTCTTCCAGCTCCTTATTCTGAAAAAATGAGCCTGTGAACGTTCAGCCATCCCCTCCTGATCCTTCTTGCTCTGGGCTTCCCCCTCCTGAGCAGCCGTAAGCAGGAGGGGTAGGTCCCCAGCCTGGCTGTAGAAGGAGACCCTACCCCACCTAGCTCTGGGAAAAGGCAGCTGTGTCCCATCACTGACCTGCTGACCCAAAAATAAGCCTCAGCTGGGCCTGTTACCGAACTGGTACCTGCAGCTGGGTTTAAATGCAGCCCTTCATCTCCACCTGTAAGGCTGTACAGCCTCCTGAAAGGAGTCTTGAGATAAAAAAACCCTCTTTTTTCTTCTTTTTGTTTTTTTTTTTCCCGTGGAATAAATAGGGATGGGAAAAAAGGTGTGACTGAATTTTTAAGAAACAGTCAGAGCCACTTCAGTTATGCATAATGCTGTTTGTTCTATTTGTTTCCATTCATATTGTATCTGTATGTTTTGACACTGTCACCCAAATTGGGAATAAAAGCTCTTAACGCCAATGTGGTATTAAAAGGCAGGCATTCTTTATTGTGGCACTGGATACACAGGGAATCATTCCACCTATTATGCACGCCCTTTAGCACCTGAGGCAATGCTTAGGTTATACAGAAACATTCATATTCCCTATATTTCCCAGAATAATCATACATATTCAAATTAATTCTGGGAAATCATTATCATAAGCTCCGCCCCATTTGCACATGCTCATCAGTCTTTTGGGGGGTCTCTGGTGGTCCTCTGAGACCCCTGGTGGTCTTGCCATGGTTGTCCTTTTGGCAAACTCTTGGGTTCCTTTGCCATATACGGGTATCTTTGGGCTCCCAGCTTGCAGGTCTGGGTCAACTAGTTCGCAGCATCTTTCTTGGTTAACATATATAATTGCAGTTTGTTGTTTTTAGCTCCCTCACCTTAACCTTCTCTGTTCTTGTGATTATCTTGTTCTTGTAAGGCCCCAATAATCCTATTGATTCTGTATCAGTATGAGCTCTTTCCGGTAAGATCTCAGCACTTTTAAGTAGTTTAATAAGTAATACAACTAACATGCTCTTTTATTCCCTTTGCAGAGAGAAGAGCAAATAATAGAGCATTTTATGATCCTTGGTATATATTCTGTTGCATTGTCCTCCATTTCTGTTGTTGCATGCTGTGTGTCAGCTGGAAATAAAGAGGTGGCCCGTTAGTTCTTTTCTCAGGTGCTATCCATTCCATCCAGATTGCCCTAGATAGACGGGATTCAGAGTTATTGGGCTGGGAATTAAGCAGGACAGGAGTACAGAGTTTTTTAGGACACTTTATTGCTTTGCCAATCTTTAGGAAGACAGATGGAGAAATTAGCCCATTCTTAGTCTTCCAAAACATACTGGGCAAAAATATCTAAGAAATAGACTACAAAGTTTTTCAGAACAGTCTTGGCTAGACACATTGCATAGTTAGAGCTACCGCATTACATCTAGGCCAATAAACTAATTACATAGTAAATATTAGAAGACCTACTCATTCATTAGAGTAATTGAGCTAATGCTGTCCAGATATTAAAATACAAGGAATGAAAGCTATATGCAAACAAAACAGCTGTAATGACTTTCTGATAAATACTTGCAGGCTGAATAAGGCTAGAGGATATTACTCAAGGGTAACAGAAAGATTTCCTTTGCACAGCAGCAATAATCTATATATCCACAGAGGATTTAAATACATGATTGAGATCTGCAGCATATTACGCTCACTGCAGATGTAGAGGTAATGTTGCAGCTAAGTTTCTGTGAGAAACTGGCATCCCTGAATTCACACTCAGTCCTCAGGAAGACATTTTGCATAGAAGTTTAGAAGAAAAGGACAAAAGGTGTTTGAATTAAAGGGTTGGTAAGAATAAGAGAAAGCACCTGTGATTACAATTCAGAGTCTAACTTATTTGCTGCTTTTTCATCAAAATATAATCTAAAGAAAAGAGAGAAAAATGAGCTTCTAGTTCTCTGCCTAGAAGATCAAGGTAATCCTGTATTTTAAGGTTGAGATTTTAAACAGTTATCAGTTCAGCTTGTTAGCTATGAGCTAACAAAGTCAAATCTCGCTGATCTGAAATTCTTTCATTCCCTAAAAAATAAAGCAGTAAAGCTTCACTCACCTTGTCACAAAGTCCCGTTACTGACAGTAGGTCCCTACTGTAGCTGTAAATGAATAGTTTTTGAGTGCAATCTTTTTCTCTAAACTGATTCAGTTCCCTAATTTGTAGGAGCGGTTTAGCAGAGCACAGAAGAGAAGGGGAATGCTCACTTTATATCCCTTTTTCCTGATATATTGATGCGCTCTTGGGAACTGTTTGACCTGTCTGCCATTCTGACAGGAAGAACACCGGTGTGCACTTGCATATGTGTCTCTAGGTGTATGTGCATATTACCATGCAATAAGCACCCAAATCATTGCAAACTGACAGAGGAATCAAGGTCCGCAAACTTTCTTTCCCCCATCGCATCCTTGTTGGGCAAAGTAAGGTGGAAGGTAAATATAGTTAGTTTGACTGAGTGCATATACTTCTCACATGTAAAAACCTTCCCAATCAGTTGTTTCCACAGATTCCTGCTAGCGATATTTCTTCACTGTTTCCTACATGGCACGAACTGGAGGAATAGTCTCACAAAAGCCTTAGGGAAGAATGAAGGAAGCTAGGAGAAAGGAATATTATGTATGTATAGGAATGAGGAAGTGTAAAGAAGTGTGTCAAAAAATAGGGTGGGAGAGGAAAGCCTAAGGAGAGCGCAGCCATGGGTATGTATATTCTGGAGCCAGTTTGGAGAGAGAAGAAGGTTCTCCAAAACTGCAACTCTTTGTTTCGCCACTCCAACAAAATCAAAGGAATGCAGTTTCCAAGTTCCTAGTCTTCCTGGTGCCCTGGTCTTTTATGTGGTGATTGTGCAACTGCTGTATCAACTCCCCCAAATTAATATTAAGAATCCACATTCTGCCTGGCATAACTGCAATGGAATCCATATATCACAGTGCTTCTTCCTCCAGATACAGAAAACAATATTGATATCAATGTCTTCAAACATCTCAGTAATTATAAACAACTTTGGGATGAAAGAAAACAGCTCTGAGAATTACTTTCAAGGGGACTGTCTTGAAGCTGGGTCTTTTTTATGGTGCTGGCTGCTTTTACTCCTCCACATGCATCCAAGTGATAGAAATCTCATCACTTACCTTTATCTATGAGATATCCTCTAATTTGATATGAAAGTATAAAAATGTTTTGATAAATAGATCTGGGCAGAATTTACTGCAGATGCCCTACAAGCTTCTTCCCGTGGAATCATTTATCAAATATGTGAGAACATGTCAGAGTGAGGATTTCTGAGCCTTGTCCAAAATTGCATTTTATATATGGATTAATGAATGAAATAATAAATCAAGAAAGACTGCTGTGCTCCGATTACTCCCAGTTCCTCGTATACAACTTCTTTTTAATGTCCTACCTGCAAGGCAATGGGGGGAAGCAGGCGGGAGGGACAGCACAGAAAATTACAGGAGAGAATCAGCTTTCCTCTTTGTAGTGATTCTACCTAGTGCTGCTTATCCTTTATTTTTTTATTGTATTTGCACTATGTTGCCTAGAATATGAGTGGAAAACAGAATTTTTCCCTCTCTAAAAACACCTGTAGGAGTTCTAGGAATGGGTTTCTTCACACACAGCATAATTACTGGCTGTCTTTGAGAAAAAAAATGTAGGTTTTACAACTTACTGGTTCTTTGCCTACAGGAAAGCACAGAAATACCTCCCACAAATGTAGGCATTTTGATCTCTTATTACCCCAAAGTAGACGACTGCAGCCTTAGTGCTGAAGTCAGTAGTTAGATGTAGTTCTAAAGGTCTCATAAAAAACTCTACAGCATTGATTTAACCAATGTCTGTTTTGTCTAATCAAATTAACTTGTTAAAAGATTAACTGAAATCAGGTGAGAACTTCTACATAAAGGGGTTATGACTCTTAAACAATTTATCAATTGTTTTAATTATGTGAATTTGCCATATATACAAAGTCAAAATGTCATAGAAATGCATTAACTTTCACAGTCTACACCCAAGTAGCTCCTGGCAGGTAGTACACAAGCAGAGTCCAAGAGTCTAGAACTCTATTAAAGCAAATCTTCCTTCTGTAGTTTGTGGAATCTGTCTAGATTTATTTTCTTTCAGGCATTATAATATCTTTGGAAAGGTGTGTAAACAAGATAGAAACATTTCTGGCTCCCAACAGTGGAGGGCTATATGACTTGTAATCACAAATGCTCTGACAATGTTTGTTTGCTATTCTGCTGCTGAAAAATCTCCCGTGCCCATCCCAAAGCTTTTATTTTCTCCTTATCCCTCATTTGCATTCTCTCTTTCATCCAAGCAACAACCCAAGTTCAGCATTTCGACAGGTTGTCATCAGTATCATTCCTATCCTGAGGGCTAGATCCGCGACGTACAATTGTTCTGCACGGCCTCTTTCATCTTTCCTATATAGCATAAAGGAGGATGCAAAAATATTTCAATGTTTTTACACGCACACTGCTGTAGGAAAGGGGGGGTAACATATTTTAGAATTCGAAAGGGTGGATGCCAGATTAATATGACAAACCTGGAAGAAGCTGGATAGATAGCCGGGAAGAGTTGACATAATATGCAGGAGAATGGGTTTTAAATTGGAGCTAAAACAAGCCACGTTCACACTGATGTCATGAGTTCAATAGAGTGTTTGCATACCACAGCAAGTGTTTGTTTTCTCCTTGGGGACAGTTTGTGTTTGTTATAGCTGACAAGAAGAAAGGTGAGGAAGAAAGAGCTAGAGTGTTTTAAAGCATAATAGAGGGGGGGGAAAAGTGTTGTATATTTTCCTGGCATTTGGAGAATAGTTTGCTCTCTGCAATTTAAATAGGTTGTAATTGGTAAAGAGGGGAGTCCTTCAAAAGAAGGGACATAAGGAAACAAAATGGGAATTGCGGGCTCAACTCTGAATGCTGAACTGGCCAGGATGCTGTCTGACAGAGGGCTCTAGAAACTTGAAATCAGACAATGGTGACTTGGGAAGCCAGTTGTTAGTGATTTCAAGTCACCTATACTTCAGTCATCCTATCAACATAACAAAATCGCTCAGACTGTATTTATTCCATAGCTAAAGAGAGCAAACTATCTGCAAGTTTAGCTCTGCAGTGCAGTGCAATTTGACTCCAGAATTATCCCAGATATTTTGGGGTGGTTTTTTTTTTGTTACCTCTGTGCACATGGAGGGTTTAGAAAACCATAGCTGATGGCAACCACTGAATAGTCCCACTGCTGAAGAACAAGTGACAGCTCATCTCCTTTCATCACCTGGGGTGGCTCCATAGAAAAAACAAATTCTAAAAATTGTTTCACTAGAGTGAGTAGATATACTCACTGAATATACACAGAGGATTGCATAAGAAGTGTAACATAGACCTATATTTTGAAAATGAAATAGTTATCCTACTAAGTCTTTCTTTTAGAAAATCATTCCTGTGTATTGCAAGTTTTAGGAGCTCAGAATTGAGATGTAAAATGAAATTAGTGTTTCAGGGTAGGATTGTCTCTCACTGCTTCTTGTACAGTAGCCAGAAGAGTGTCATTTCCTGGTGAAGTACAAGAAGAAATTAAGGTGTGGTTCATCCCAAAAGTTCACAGAGCAGACAAGTGATGGTAATGATAAAAAAAAACTAATGAAGTTAACAATATAGAGATTTCTTTTTCTAACTGGAGATCCCTAACAAATACCCTAAAACACACAGATAAATGGTGAATTTTTTATGTCTATTAGACATGCCCAGCACAGGTGACATTTCATTGGGCAGAAAATTTCTTGTTCTGTTTTTGTGCTGACAGATGCTTAACAACCCGGCTCAGCAGAGACAGTGAAATTAGTTAAGCCAGGGAAGCTCAAGCAAATAACAGAACCTGAAGGTTTGTATATTTGTTATTCTTATGTAATAGTCTTGGCCTTCATTTAGATTTACAGCAATAGGGAATGTTCTTAAGCATTTTATCCATGCATCAATTTTTCTCTGAAGAGGGCTTCACTGCATGTCTACAATATTGCACTTGTGCAGTAAAAACAAGCATCTGAAGAACCCTCATGAAAATATGCAAAAGCCAATTATTGTGATTTGTGTTTACATTCCAGCTGTCTCCTAATGAGATTTTTTTTTCCATGCCATTAAGAAAAGAGGATAGTGCTGTCAATTTCGAGACTCAGAGATAAAGTTCATGAAAATATTTAAGTACATATTTCAGGTTTTGTTTCAAGAGATTTTCCAGAAAAAGAGATTTAAACACACATAGGAGTGTCTTCCGAAATTAAAAACTTCATTTAATAGATGCAAGTAAATGCACAGTGAGACTAAATTCAACCACCTATATGCAGCCACAGGTTACTTCCCAACTTGGAGTAACCTCTCACAGTGCAGTTACTGACCTTTGATGACAGATGCCTGATGTATTTCGGGTCTGAACAGTCTGGACCATTTAAAAGTGCAGTCTATAGGACAAATCTAGACTCCAGATGATTTCCTCCAGCCTACTAATACTTCTACTTACCTTTGAGCTGGGGACAGATGATAAAAGTTAAAACCTTGCTATTGGCAGTATGTGAATCCCAGCTCTTACGGAGTGCCTTTAGCCAACCCACCCGCATCCAGGCACAAAAACCCAGAAACTGCCTGTAGCCATACAGAGATGGAAACGTCTCTGGAAAGCAGTCTGCTGAGGCATCCCAGCCCAGGCATCTGGCCCACACGTACTGAGAAAGCTGAATTAACTCCTATAGGAAATGAGGAGTAAATATGCCACTATAACGTGCCCAAACTGCAGCTGCTGTGACAGCATAGCAAACGTTTCCCATTTCTTAAAGGGTGTCATGCATATCAAACCTCTCTCAGTCTTAATTACAAAACAAAAAATAATATGATCCTCTTAGTGTATGTCTTTATTTACCCTCTCATCTGCTCCGGCATTTTAATATCCAAGTTTTAGTCAGAAACAGATGCCTCAGCTTTAGCAGTCTCTTGTAATGCCTTAATACTCTAGGTGATCGAAGATGGAGGAAAAAGATGCTACACTGAGCACAACTTCTGAGCAAATGGGCTTGAATATTCATTAAACAACATTTAATTTAAACACCCAAACTCTAAAAGCAGCAACATATGGGCCTGTTTTATTTTACATAAACTGAATAGGAGGTTGTGCCATTAGCTTCTGCAGACATAATGTTCATTACAAATGAAGTATGTTTTCCTTTAGGGAACACACCACCATTTCTGTAGCGTTGTCAATCCCCCAAAAGGTTCAGTGTACTTGCCATATGAAGTACTATTCCTGGCAATGTGCTTCAAAATGTAAACGAAATTCCCATAGATCTTCATTGACAAGGGGAACCTGGGGCAAATTAAATTCTTTAATGAGAAACAAACAACGAGAAGAGCCCTCCCTTTTCAGTATTTTACATGTTTAAGAGACTGTCTTGACTACATGGTTTGCTACATGGGTTTTCCCCTTATGCTTAGGGATTGAACATTTTTGCACCAATAACTGTGTGATACGTGGCTCTACAGTCCTCTGCTGGCTAAAGGATTGCTCTGCACAATCTCCTTAACAACCTAAGCTGTTTTCTTGTATGTAGCTTTACTGAAAAAATATTTGCTCTTGAAGTTTGTGTAGACTGAAAATGACTAGATAAAAACATTTTCATTACTTGGCAAGCTCCATGGAAAGTATTTTACACATGCTTCTGTATTCACATCCCAAGACAGCTATTTAAGTGGTAAAACAAACAAAAAGAGGCTGAGGATCTAAGTGCTTGGAGAACTAAGCTGAAAAGCAAGAGAGAAGCATCACTGCATCTGGGACTGGAGGATCTGTTCTCCCTGTAGTATTGCTGTAGCTGTCATTAAAGTTACTGACAAGCATTAATTGAAGAAAGGACCTCAGAAGTATCTTGTGTTAACTAGGTAGGTATCTGCTGTAGTAGTATTCTATTTCTGTTTACTAATTCTACTAAAAATGAGGCACTGAAAAGTTTGTTTTGGTTTTTTTCAGGGTTTTGTTTGTTTTAATTAAGAAACCATCAAGAAATTATTTTGTATCTTTACTAAAGAAAGTAAGAGCATCTGTCATTCATCTAGTGGCTGGCACAGACAGAGGGGTAATGTAGGACTGAAGAAGTGCGGCACCTTGATATATCTGGGAAGTATATAAGCAAAGAATTGTGGGTTAAACAAACCTCAGGCTTCTTTAAGCAGACAGCAGAAGATGGAAGATTGAAGAACAACCTTCTCCCACCTCTTAAAATATGAAAATTAGTAAGGATCACACAAAGTATTTAAGGTATAAGTTATAGAGTAATGAACTTTGTTCATTAGTTATAGAGTAAGGAACTTCGCTATTGAACACAGTGACAGGCATTCTGAATTGTAAACACAGAGAAGAGTGCCCCTATGGCTACAGCAGTAATGGGGACAGCCGAGTTGAGACTAAAAGGATTTGAAATTATGTTGGTCTATCATCACTGACAAAAGTAAATGTTGATCTCCATATGACCCATTGAAAATGCATTTCTGAGACATGGAAAGCTGTTTTCAAGACATCTGATACACAAGAGTTTTTCTGTAGCAGAAATGGTAGCCTCGCCACCCCCGAAGACAGCTTTTAAAGGAAGAGAAGAAAGTCATCTCAGGAGCTATTTGAACCCAGCAGAGAGAATTTCCTACTCTCATGCAGCAGCACTGCAGCAGGCTGACAGCACTGCCAACACATCAAGCAAGGACTAATCACTGGGTTGAAGATTAAGGGTTGCACAGCTACTGACCCAAAGAGCGCACTGTAGAAAGCCACAAGTCAGAGGGGAGCTGGTTGCATCCAGCGCTTTGCATGCACCGAGCCTCGCACTGAGGCCATTGCCACAGAAGCCAGTCCTGCCTCTGGTTTGCTGAGAAGAAACCTGGTCCCGCAGTTAGTAAAGTGGTATCTTGACACGGAGTTCCAATTCCCCAGCACAGCATTTGCTTGTTTTCTGGCCTGATCCCTACTGCAGGACCTATTTTTACACTAAAATGAGGTGCAGAGCTGCAGCAGGGAAGGTTTAGACTGGAAATTCAAGGTTGATGTCCCAAGCTTGCCAGTGTTTAATGGACATTTGGACAATGCCCTTAAGATGCTTTCGACTTGGTCAGCCCTGACTTGGTCAGGTAGTTGGATCAGATGATCACTGTAGGCCCCTTCCAACTGAAACAGTCTATTCTGCTTTTTGTACACAAGTACATTTGTACTTACGCTTTTAAAACACTCAGGTACTTAAAAATATCTTTGTACTTTACCCTGCTGTGCTTCACCTGTGAAGTGGGAATACTGGAATATTCCAACATGATGGGGACTTTAGGATTGTCTGACGAGTTCCTTCTGGGACCACACAAGCGCCTGCCCTTGCCCTCAGTAGCGGCACAGGCTTCTCTAAGGAGACTCTCCAGGATTTGGTCGGTGCAGCCTGTGTTAGAGCTTCTGAACAAGTATGACACCTACACTGAGATTTGCACCCAGGTTACCAGACAGGCCATACCAACAAAGTATTGCCAGGAGCCATAAGAATACTGTTAAACTAAACAAAGTATTTTAAAGCAATCATTTACCACACTCAAATGATTTATTATTTTGTGTGGCAGCACAAGCCTGTCACAAAAGGCAACCAGCAGACATTTATGCCTGTGAAGATTTTCACATTTAATAAATATGAAAAAAGAACTGATTCATTTTACTTTATGTTTAATACTCGATGTTTTTTTTTCAGTACTTCTTTGAGCCTGGGCAATTCAATTTCACTATGTTTTCTCTAGTTTATGAATTAGCACAGTGCTTCAGTATTTGTTTAAACAAACTCTATGGACTTCAATGCTAGACTCAAAGCTACTCTCATTTTAATTAACTCTTCAGAAACACATAAGTTTAATATTTAACATGAAGCAATTTCTCCCAATCTTAGGTCCTTATATTAGTCTTCCCTTTTGTGAAGTCCTGAAGTAGGGCCTAGATCCATCTTAATTCAGTAACTTGAACTGATCAGTTAAAATACACATTAATTCTGACAGCTCTCAAGTTTTACAATACCCCTCTAACTACATTTAAAAAAAAAAAAGGCTTAATTTTACTTCTGGTCTGTAGTGGGATCCATCGAATGATAAAGAAAACATTGACCAACAAAAACTATTGACCAACATTTTAAAAATCAACTTTTTCTCCCTTCCAATTTAAAAATATTAAGACACTTCCACTGTGATTTTTACGTTGGCTGTTAAACCAGACAGAAAAATATTAAAAAAGGAAAGTGTCAGTCCCAATTTTATACTTACAGCCAAGATGGTGCAGGAGATACGGATCTCAGGTCATTTGTTGCAGAAAAGTTCTATTATGAGTGGTTGAAACCTGTTATCAAATCAACACAAATGATGCCTGGCTTAACAAACAGGCCAGCAAAAAATGACAGAAAATGATAGCAGGGTAGCAGCTCCAGTGCAATCAAATCAGATCATCATGAAAAGCAGTGAAGCATGTTTCTCCTAACACAGGTCAGTCCGGCCAGCCTCATTAGTTAACAAGCTGTATTTTAACCCAATGAGCACAGGAACAAACCATTATCGGCTACCCCAGTGAAGCACTGCGCTTTCCCAGTTCTTGCTGGTTGTAACACATCTACTGTTTGAGGAGAGCCACAGACGCCCTGAACGTCCTTCTGCCTCAGCACACTACTTGACCTTATTAACAGCAGTAACTGGAAAGGAAGATGGAGCTTTTCTATTAGTAGTACTGGATGCCAACAGCCATCTCTTGAAAAAAAAATACAATTATCCTCTGGCACACAGGATGTCTTCTAGCCGTTTTTCAGCTCTTCCATTAGCCATAACCTTTACAGAGAGCAAAGACTAAAATTAAGAGGAAACGTACTGAATTCCAGATGAGGATAAAATTCCATAGGGGATTTTTATTTTTTTTTAAAGACATAAGTAGAGTTCATAAATACCAGGCACAAACATAAGCATAGAATGGTCTGAGTTGGAAGGCACCTTAAAGATCACTCAGTTCCAACCCTCCTGCCATGGGCAGGGACACCTCCCACTACATCAGGTTGCTCAAATCTCATCCAACGTGGCCTTGAACACTTCCAGGGATGAGGCATCCACAGTTTCTCGGGGCAACCTGTTCCTGTGCCTCACCACCCTCATAGTAAAGAACTTCTTCCTAGTGTCTAATCTAAATCTGCCCTGCTCTTGTTTAAAACCATTGCCCCTTGTCTTGTCGCCACATACCCTTGTAAAAAGTCCCTCTCCAGCTTTCCTGTAGATTCCCTATTTAATTCCTTTAAAGCAAAGGAGTCCAAAAGCATTATTGCATCGACTTCCCATTGTAACAAATGTGTTCATAGAAATAACTTATTGCTATTGTGTTAGGAATGTAATGAAAAAAAAAACCCAAAAACATTTGCCACCTATATTGGAAAGTTCTCCTGCTCAGATGAAACTTTGCCAGATTCAGAATTAAAATATTAACTACTTGCATTTAGTCTCCTAGCATCACAAAAATATCAATCCTAAATCAGGTGCAATATATCTAGTTTTGCACAATTGGAAGCACATGAGCCAGGAGCATTCACAACTAGAAGTTCAAAGTTACTGCGTGAATCTAGTACCAACAGCTGCTACAGGACAAAGTTCTATTTCCACTGTGTAGGAAACTAATGACATTAAAATTAATTTTGTACAGGAACTAACCAGAATAATATGGACAAGTTAATATCTTCTGACTGTTGCAAATAGATTTCATAGTGACCTGCATTCTTGATTCCTTGAAAGACACATTTTCTATGAAATGAACCAACATCACCCTTTTATCCTTCTGCCTATTGCTACTGCCACCATCTCATAACATACTGTGCTTCACTTCCAGCCACAATATCAGCTTCAGTCCTTCTCAACATTTGTTCTCAGGCAAGAAGTACAAGCCCTGAGGCTTCTGTACAGCTTCTCAAGTATTTCACAGGAAAACTTCATTTACTCTTGTAGTCCAGCCGTACAATTGTGAATCCTTCCTACAAAAGTGCAAACATTGTCCATGGTAATTATATCTATTGTGAAAAACACACAACTCGAGTCCTAGCTATTAAAAATGGTGAAGAGTTAATGGAAGTCAGTTTGAGACTACTCATCAACAGCTTAATTTAGATGGTCCTTCTCGAAAACACCTTCACCATCTAGTCTGAGCTCCAGGCTGGTCCTCAAATAGATAAAATAGTCAAGATACTGAAATATGCAGGCAACAGTGACAAAAACTACTACCTATAGATGATGGGATGTGCCAAGATCAGCA
>NW_009695997.1:263724-270188 GCF_000703405.1 Apaloderma vittatum
GAAAGCAGTGAAGATTCCTCTTCGTCAATGCTTTCCACTTAATTGTTTTACCTCCCACCGGAAAGGGGATTAACCTAGAGTCTTCACAGCACGACATGTGCATTAAACTTGTGAATTACGGAACATCTGCTACACATTGCTTAGACTGTGGCATATGAAGGCAAAATGTTGGCAGAACAGAAACTCACATGAAAAGCTGCTCATGCCTCCAGACTGTTGAAACACCAAGATTTTAAATGACAGCTATTGAGTTGCTTGCCATTTTCCAAGTGGAATGATAGCAGAAAAGGATAGTCACCTACAGAATGTTGCAGGATAGTGGAAAAACTCAAATGGGGTGATCTGATCAGTTAATTCTAGATTACATGTCATTTTGTCCCCTTCCTAATTCCAACGAGAATCAATTGTTCCATAGATTTGTCAGGTATTTTTTTGTGTCAATTTTTAATCATCAAAATGGGGCAACAATACCAATTGACAGCACCAAGTAGTGATACAGCCTTTTCAAACCATCTGCTTTGAAAAGTTACTGTACCTCACAAATTAAAAGAGCATGTAAGGCATCACAAAACTGAAGAAGGGAACTTTCAATACTCTAACTCCAGAATTAAGTTCTGCTTCAAGAAGTACATGCCCCCAGAACAGTATTGTTTACTAAATAAAAAGTCAAAACATCAAGACCATGCAACACATAGACATCTTTATGTTAGTACATACTTAATAGTTCCTTTGTTGATTGTTTAAAACCAAGGTAAAGAGGCTTCTGAAAAGAGCAACTAAAATTTCTGCCAGCACTCTAGAGCTTTAAAGTAGTAAGAATTTAGAATATACCAACTGTATGGTCTTTACTGAAACCAATGGTTTCCATTCAAACTAAAAAAAATCCAAACAGTGAAACAAAAATATACGTAAAGCCTCAGAGCCTAACCACAACTTTGGCAGGGGACAATCTAGCTTCCTTTCAGCCTATTATATGAAACATTGCTATACAAGTCTGCCTTGTATTTGTGCTGCAGTGTTCTCACCACCCCCTAGTGATTGACTCCTCTCTCCTTTAATGTTGAACATTGTATTCGTCAAGAGGTTACTGCAGGTGTTAGTAACCTTTAACAGATTTGGATTCAGACTCCAAGCCTTACATTCATAACGCTTGCTTCATATCCCTTACAATCTTTTGTCAGAAATTTACTGTCACCTACTCAAATCCTATCTACAGACTCAAGAGCTCAGTGCACATACTGTATCTAAGTACAAAAATGTCACTTGAAATACCCCTCTAGCAATTCTTCAGAATACACTTACAACCTCAAGGAAAAACATCCACTAGGTACCTATCTTTGAACGTCTGCTGGCCAAGTAAAAAAGGCTTTTGACTTCCTCAGGATTCCAGAAGCAAAACTACTGTTTTAGAAGATATTATTGCATTTCACTAGCCCTGTAGTCTAACATTGCTAGTTCATCTACATTTAGAAGAAACTGGAGTACCTACCGTTTCACCAAGGCAGCTGCCTACTATCCCAGTTACTAACCTAGCAGTAACACTAGAGTAAGGTACAGAAATTTTACTGTATACCTAGAAGAACGATGCTGCTGAATGCAGATAACAGCAACCCAACTACCTCAACACCCGGACTGAAAGAACTAGAAGAGTTGTATCTTGCATAGAAGTTACTAGGACAACAGCATCCCCTTCCCGCCACTTTAACCCCTATAGGGTTGTTGGTTTCCCCTCACAAACACTAAAAAAGCCTCTGGTGGTGCAGCTGTCCCAAGGTCACTCTGACCCTAGGGTGTTAGGGTTGTGCTGTTACCTTGATGGCAAGCACTGTTATCTTAGTGACAGACACAGCTATCTGGACATCAGGCACTTCTTCGTCACCTGGGCCACCAACATAAGCCTTGGGAGCACTCCCATCATGGTGTCTAAAGTGCTGCTACACCAGAGTAACTCAGCATGAATGACCGAAGCCAATCATCTCAAGACCTTATAATTAAGGATCCAAAAGGGGAGAGCCCTTGAGCAACCCAGGACTGCAGGAGGCTGTAGGATCGACTATCTCTTCCTGAGCTAGGACACCTCCAGGGTAGGTTTCATAAGGATTGAAGTATCATCTGCTGATGATTTCACAATTATTGAAAGGCCTGACTGGTAAACTAGCCATTAATGAGAGCCAGCTCGTAAAAATGAGTAATTAAGGAAACTCACTAAAAGGGAAATTTTGATCATAGGTTAACCTCTGTGTGTGTTGCCCGTTTGCCTCTTTGCGTGTGCACATGCACTATTTGATCTGTGTGGAGAAGCACGCACGAACTCCGAGATGGTGGAAAATGGAATTCGCTTTATTGCAGGCAGACACATATTTATACTTCTTAGCAAGAAGCACTATTTTATGAATTACAAACAAGAGACCAGGCTGTGCAGCCAGGGTTGTTATAGCTCGTGTACTCCTCCAATCACACTCTTATCACACAGGAAGAACAGACTTTCCCAGGTCTACTTTGATCATACTCTCCCATTCACTCCCAGGCACATCTTGTGTGCAAGAAGCCTCTCATCTGTTCATTCTCACGGACAAACTCCCAACATGAGCTATATTCAGCTGGTCAGGGTCTCTTTTCATAATTAGCAAGCAGGAGTTATGTACTTGTTTAGAAAAGAGCTCAAGGATGAAAGTCTTAATTCTGCAACGCAGTACTGCCAGCACAGCTAACTGTAAAGTGTATCCAGAGATCTGTAACCGTTAGTCTGCACTGTGTGTGATTTGATTTAAACTGTGCATGTGTAAGCGTTCTGTAAGTTTTGGGTGACCCTTGCTGTTTTCAAATCTTTATGACAATTTTGATCGAAACTAATTCCATTGAATCATTCTGTCAAATTGGCTACTGATTAAATGCTGATTTTTGTGATCTATACCAAAATATCAATAGATCCTAAAATGCTGCTACCAAAGTAGTCTAACAAAATCTTTTATTCACAACAATGCTTTACCTGTGTAACAATATGCTGCCTCAGTACAAATATACTGAGATTTAAACTTACTGTACTTGATAATAACCAAGCCAGGACCTCTATCAGCACAGCTGCTAACACCACCCAGTCTGTTTCGGCCCTATTTGAAATACAAAACTTCTATTTTGATTGCTAGTCTGAACACCTGCAACAGAATGTCAACTTCTAGCACAGAGCATGCTTCATCCAGCCACTAATCCAATCTTAAATGACTTCTTGGACACTACTAGATGAAAAATCAGGGGTATGCTACACAGTCTGCAGAGTACAGGCAGACCCCGGAGCCTGTCCTGCCAACTCAGGAAGAAAACACACATCATGTCCGATTCCTTCATTAGCAAAAAATACTAACTGTGTAAATATGCAGCTTAATGTCTCTACTTGTTTTGGTGTCCCTTCAGCTACATTCAGCTGGTTTATTTAATACAGGCAGTCCAATAAGGACATCTTAAAAGGACTTTCCAAACCACAGTCTGAACATCAGATGGCAAAACTGTACTTGCCTCTATGAACTAATGCTGCCTGCCTGGAATTAGGTTATACTATTACCTGTAGAAAGCTCTGATTCACTTCAAATTGAAACTCAAAACAAACTTGTTTAATTACGAAAAGATTTTAATATAGTGCAAACAGTGCACCTATCTTGAATTTATCAAGCTTCACAAAATGGTGGGTTTCAAATCAAAACTAAAAAGGGCAAACCAGCATTTTACTGACATAGTTTATTTGATGTTAAAGCCAGACGAGCAGCTTCTTTCCAGAATAATTCTTTCCATACTTCTTCATAGAACAATGTTGTCTGTAAAGGAAAAGAAAGACCAGTGCCACATGATTAAAAAAATTATACACTCATAGCTTTGTAGAGCCTGAAAGACTGGTTCCCAAAGTTAGGTGAATCATACTGCCCTAGAAGAATATAAGGTTCAAAAAATCTCACGGTACTGTCACGGGAATAAACGAGACTAGATTACAGCATTTCTGAGAAAAGCTCAACAAGCTACAATTGCTTTGCCAGCTTCCTATTTCATACATTCTACTCACTACACCAGCCCCCAGTCAGACTGTTAAAGCTGCTTTAAACCCAGCCATTCAGACCACTTGTAGTAAAACCAGAATTTTGTCTCTACAAGTTACTGCCCACAGCACATCTAGCTCACTTGTGTTTCTGCAGCAAAGATAGAGTCTAGGACTGTTTAAAAGAGTATCAGGTTTGTTTATAAGGAGTTTTCATGAAATGTGAGAAATATAACAGACATGTTTTCAAAATAGAATCACAGAATCATAGAATGGCCTAGGCTGGAAGGGACCGTAGAGATCATTTTAATCCAGCCTCCCTGTCACCAGGGACGCCACCTCTCGAGTAGATCAGACAACACATGGAAATAGAAATTGCGCTGCTTCAGTCTAGTTAGGATAATAAAAACCAAGGTGTACTATCTTCTCCTTAGCACGTCTACAGAAGGAAAACATAAACCTTGTTTAACATGTCTACGTAATGAATAGTTTTAGCAACAGTAAATCTGAACTGCTTGATTTGTTATTTCAGTCTTCATACTCATCAGGTATTTCATGTAAGTCACAAGTTACTAACTCAGTAGTAAAATACAACAGCCATCTGTAAATATTTAAGTCTTTCTTAGTTAAAACTCTCGCACCGAGCTCTGTATCAGCACAAGTACCATGGTTCTTGCATAAACCAACGTTAGACCTGTGTCATCACAGTGACCACAGACTACTAGATGTTTGCCTTTAAAGTATTTTGAAGTCATACCTCTTATCCATTTTTCGTCTGAAGTACGGTCATTTACTGAAAAAGAAAAAGCATTAATTAGTAGGAGAAGAGTTTTAACAAAGTTCTACTACTGTAGAAGATGGAGCTTTGAGACTTTTGACTGACACTTAGAACACGCTTTTCTTCAATTACCACAGTGAAATGTGATGACAGGTAAACCTCAAAGTTTGGACTACTGCAGAGGCTGAAGACTGAGATTTTACGCATTTCCTCAAACTCAAAATGAGACCTAACTATAGCCATTAACAACTTAAAGTAATACTCAGAATGCAATTGCATGTTCAATTATCCTTACATGCTACAATGGCTTAAAGTGCCTATTCATCCACATTTCTGTTAAAGCTTTCTTTTTTAACAAAAATTGTTTGGAAGGCTCACATGTCAAAGGCTGTCACAACTACAGTTGTGACATTAAAAGGTGGTGGGGGCAAGCTGCATTTCAGTATCTGTGGTTATATGGGTCTCTACAAATGCAAACACTAGGTGAGAGACAGCCACATCTACTTCTTGCAAGCTTTTAAGTGAGCTCTGCAAACTACAGAGCTACAGAACATATTAAATAACACACACTACTTCAAAACACTTATCTTGAAACTGCAGGGAAAACAGAATGGGAAGAATTCTGAAGAAGCAATAAGTGAAAAGAAGTACCAAAGAAAATTTAACAGTCAGACATCAGTAGAGGTGATGTGACTTAAAAAAAGTCAAGAAAAACTACCCAAGTATGATTCACCATATAAGTAGTTTACGTGACTACATGGTACTTAATTCCTACAACAATACAGACTTGCCTGAATATGTCTCAGAAGCAAGCACCTACACGTTTCTGAGATAAACATTTTTCACAGATTATATAGGTAACTCTAAAACATTTCAGGACTCTTATTCAGAATTTCTTTCACGTGGCTGTGATAAAGCAAAACAAACCATGCCACTTCATGAAGTTTAAACATGGACTTAGCATTGACATAGCTCTAAGACAAAAATGTATTCCACAAGCTTTTTTCTGTGATGCAACACAGAACTCTACTAAGTTTTCCAGAAAACACATAAAATAATTTGTCTTTAAGTTTGATGTGACGACACAGACTAACAAAATTGGCAAACAAATAAGACCTAACCCATGCATAGTATCAACCAAAGGATCATTTTAAATTTTTGAAGACACTAAAAACCTCTTATTGAAAACAGAGGTCAGCTACTACTGAGACTGCAGGCTAGTTTGAGAAGCAGTTGATACAGAAGTCACATCTGCTACATAATTATCACAGCACACAATTCTAGTCTTAAATTTCTAGTGTTTATAGGCTTTAAGAGAAATTCTATGAACTGGACAGCTTTGGTAATTGAAGCAATGGTCATTTAACCACTTTAACAATCTAGAGCAACCTTCAAGTGCAAACTTCTTGAAGGGAACAAGATACTACCGGTATCAGCACAACACTAAATCACTCCCTTGACAGGGACAAAAGGATGTTAGTGTTACTACTATACTAAGTGCTAATTTACGCTGTTACACTGGAAATAACTGTTTGGCTTCATTATTAGGACAGCATTAAAGCAAGGACAAAAAAGGCTCCAAATGTTATGTAGTAGAGTAGCTCTCTCATCTAGTAGTTTGCAGGAACACAGTTTTATTTCCACCTAATGACAGAAGGAATG
>NW_009695997.1:270219-273526 GCF_000703405.1 Apaloderma vittatum
AATCTAATTTCACAGAGATTTCTAATTTAACTGTAATTTGTGTCTTACCTTGGAATACTGCAGATGAACAGTTACATACAGTTTAATGCTGACAAGTGTATCACTTCCAACCACCATCTCATAAATGCATTAAGCTATGATGTGACTTAGTTTTCATTAAGCTGCACAACTACTTTCACACAAAGGTCAAGTTACACATGCAATTGCACTGTACTACTTTGAATTAGAAGCAGGGGTGCTCTGAACCAATGCTTCAAATGAATGGCATTCACTAAGAATTCCTCATTTTCACGTTGTTTCACTAGTTCAAAAAAAGTTTTGGTCACTATCAGCCAAATCTTATTTCTGAGTTGCACAGAATAAAGTTCATTAGGTAGCCATTGGAATCCTTCCAGGACAGAAGTCACTTTAAAGCAAAGATGCATATAAGCAAGGCAGTACAGTGCTTCAATTAAAGGGATGGATGCATTTAAGTGATGTAGAATTCAGTCACCACATCCATGCTCATTTTCAGTACCTGCTAGATACTTCACTTCTGATGGAGAATTCCAAGAAAGTAGGGAAAAAAAAAAAAAGCAAAAGTGAAGATAAGTTCAAGATCTCAAGTCAGTCTGGCAGCTACAGAACTAAGCATCAAAACCCACTGCCTGCTCTCTTTGTTAAAACACTTGAAAAAACCCACTTAGCCGTACAGCTTGCTCAGTTATTTTCCAGCGGACAAAAAGCTGCTAAGGAACGTGACTGTCCTCACATTCAGGTTACTCCTCAGTTTTGGCAGGTTTTTTGTTTGATGATACAAGAACTGTCTCCTTCCAAGCTGCTTGTATCAAGTTCCATCCACAGCACACCAGAGGAACACTCCACTATCTTGGGAATCAGTCACTTAAACTCAGGGTAAACCAGGCATTCAACCTAATTCCGATTTACACGCTGTCCTCACTGCCTCCACCACCACACATCCTTAACAAGATCTTCTCTATAAGTAACACCATAAATAACAGCAAATCAGTGAAGTAAGCATTAGATATTTAGGTAGCCTGCACAACAAGTGTTAAGACTACGTAATTCGCATGTTGCAAGACTGAATTATGCAATTAAAGCAATACTGTTAGATTTACAAAAGCTTAGCTTTAGTTCCAGTGACACATAGGAAACAATCATTTCAGAAGCGTTGTTTCATTGTATCAGCTAAGCTTACAGCAGTGAGGAGCAAAACTAAGCTACTGAGCTGATCACAAGCTATACGACACCACACAGATTACCTTCTGCCATCCAGTAGAACAGGTGAAAGAAATGGAAGAAAAACAACGTTATTCTGCTGAAGAATTTCTATTCAACATTTCAAAGCTCACTCTAGTTTATAGGTATTCTCATCCTACCTTCTTGCCAGCACCAACATTTGCCTTGGCTGTGCCCCTGACTTTCTTCATTCTGTTCTTGCGCTCTTTCCGCTGCTTCCTAGAAGTCTTCTTCTTTTCATACAAGCCATGCTATTGAAAAAACAGATAAGGTTGCATTTAACATTTTGTCACTGATGATAATCCTGAATTTAAGTTCTACTGTTTCTGGATCCTTCAAATATAGTTTAAATTTGGAACACTAGCTAAGCAGTGAGACAAGTTCACAAACTAATGAATGATTCAACACAGAACATAAGCACTAAAGCCGCTTATGGACCAGCCCCACCTCTCGTGCTTCCTCAGGGCCTTTAGTAGTCGTTAGCTATAGGTTAGGTATCTGTTACTGCTGAACAGCACTGGCAACATCAGTTTTGCCTTCCCACTTTCTCTGCAATATACATTAAAAAAACTTAACCTCTTTCACAAATACAAAAGCTAACCTAATGCTATTTTAATATAACACTATTCTTACATAGCTCCTGGAGTACACTAACAGTACTTTCACAAAACTTTAGCTCTTACCTATACAAATGACTAAATACTCCAAAGCCATGCCAATTTCTTTCAAGTTACCAGAAAATGACCTACCCTGGCAAGCCTGTGCTTTGGTTCATTTTTCTTTGCATAGTCCAGGGAATCATAGATCATGCCAAAACCTGTTGTCTTGCCACCACCAAAGTGAGTTCTGAAGCCAAAGACGAAAATCACATCAGGGGTTGTCTTGTACATTTTTGCCAACTTTTCCCTGATTTCTGTTTTAGGGACTGTAGCCTTCCCAGGGTGAAGAACATCAATCACCTAAAAAAGAATTTTTACAAGTTGTATATAAGGTCAAAATTCAGTAAAACAGCCAGGTCCCACGGTGAGCTTAAAGCTTACACTAACCCAACTTAGCAGTATAAGGTATCATTAATCTAACATAAAAATGTTCTTAAGTTTCTTACTTCATAGAATCATTGAGGTTGGAAAAAACTTTTAAGATCATCAAGCCCAACCATTAGCCTAGCAATGCCAGGTCCACCACTAAACCATGTCCCTAGGCACCATATCCACATAGCTTCTGATCACCCACAAGGTTGGTGACTCCACCACTTCCCTGGGCATCCTGTTCCAACACTTGACAAACGCTTTAATGAAGGAATTCCTCCTAATATCCATTCTAAACCTTCTGTCATGTAACTTCAAATGACAAAACAGCTCACTACTCCAGCATGAACATTCACCTTCAGCATGCACCATCACATTTAAACCTATAAACTCTTACAATAAGAACTTGTGGTTTTAATCAAGGCTTCTGACTTATAGCAGCTAAAAAACACTTACAGCCCAGAACCCCCAGATAAATAATTAAAGACAAACTTCTACATTGTTTTACCATCTGCTTGCGCTGAAGAAGTCTGTTTGTCATGAACTTCCTGGTTCTGATGGTCACTGTGTCGTTCTGCAAGAGAAGATCCAGAGTAAAACAAAACAATAACTACACTTGCAATTCAAACTTAATAAATACTTAAATAGCACATAGTACCCCAGCAGCCAGCAGTCCCACAGTGAACTCACAACCCAACTGGATTAGTCCTGGGCTATGGAAAACATCTTCAAGAAATTCACTGAAAAACAGACGCATCCTCAGTGTCCAAACCACACAGAAACATTCCAACCTCTGCCACTGGAGAAGAGTGGAGCAGCGTGGGTTACAATCCCAAGCACAACAACAGTACTGCACAGCTTTCCTTCACAAACCTATAGGCTAACGCTTCTATAATTTAGGGACCTTTTAGAAAAACCTATGCCTTATCGCATCCTTAGTGCGCTCACGTATTAACAGCTCTAAGACTAATACCGGCCCAGGATTTACGGCGTCACTTTAACTCCTTAGGAAAAAGACGGTGTTTCGCTACCACCAAACC
>NW_009695998.1:0-3572 GCF_000703405.1 Apaloderma vittatum
GAGGAGGAACTTGTCATCAGTGCATTCCAGGAACACCCTGGAGTGCTGATGCCTTGCTGTGTTGTCCCTCCAGCAGATGTCAGGGTGGTTGAAGTCCCCCACAAGGACCAGGGCCTGTGAACTTGAAGCCATTTCTGTCTGCCTATGGAGGGCCACATCAGCTTGGCTCTGCTGGTCAGGTGGCCTGTAGCAGACATCACCTTCCACTGTCTTCCCTTTAATCTTAACCCATATGCTCTCAACTGGCTCATTGTCCTTCCCCATATGGAGCTCCATCAGTTCTAGCTGGTCATTGATGTAGAGGGCAACACCTCCTCCCCTCCTCCCCTCCCTGTCCTTCCTAAACAAGAACAGTCTCCTGTGAGAGGAATCTCATGCTGGAGCAGAGGAAGAGTGAGAAATCCTCCCCCTGAGAAAGAGGGAGTGGCAGAGACAACATATAATGAACTCACTGCAACCCCCACTCCCCATCCCCCTGCACCACCCAGTGGGATTAGGTAGAGGAATCGGGAGTGAAGTTAGACCTGGGAAGAAAGGAGGCTTGGGTGGAAGGTGCTGTTTTTAATAAGACTTGGGTTTATTTCTCATTGTCCTTCTCTAACTTGATTGGTAAAAAATTTAGTTAATTTCTCCACGTCTGTCTTGCCCATGATGGTAATTGTTGAGTGATCTCTGACCTTATCTCAACTCATGAGCCCTTGTGTGATATTTTCCATTCCATCTAGTTAAGAACAGGGGCGATACAGTGGCTGGTGGACACCTTGCCTCCAGCCACAGTCAAACCAGTACGTGGATGCTGAGACGGGAGGCAGTGGAAGCGTATGATGGGGGGCCTCACTGCTCACGCAGTGGTAGTGAGAGGATGTGTATAAACCGAGGATCTCATGGCTCCCCATTCCCACATGCAGCAGAGGCCCCAGTGGGTGGCCAAGGTGGTGATGAAGCTGCTACCTGAGCTCTGCGTGCTGAAATAGCACATGGAGCAGAGCTTCACAATAAAAGCAAAGAGGTCCGACAGGTGTGCGGTGGCCTCTCATCCCTGGGGTGTGAGGCTTTGACGCTTCAGCCTCTGCTCTGTCCTTTCGCCACACAGGAGGAAGAGAAGCAAAAGGTGCAGGACAGCACACCAGAGCTCAGCTGGGAGACTGAGGTCCCCTCCTCAGCCTATGCACAACAGCTGGGGCAGTGACTGGATCTTACCCTTCTCTATGGCTCCTCTCCCATCCACCTCTGGTCCACTTACTTCATTGCCCCGCTTGGTGCTCCAGTTTCCTCCCTCCCCTGCAGGAGCACTAGGCTGAAAGAGCTGGACAAGGTAGAAGAGTGAAGCGGATGCACTCTAGCAGTACCAGGGATCAGTGCTGGGGCCATGCACCCCAGCACGCTCAGCAAGCATCATGGCTGAGAAAGGCATCGGTCAAAGGGTCCATCACTCCCCTGTGCTTTGGGAGTCACTATCAGGCGTACCTGAGGTCTGGATCATGGGGGTAGGTAGTGAGTGGGTGCAGTGCCAGGGTTGGAAAATGTCAGGTGTACCAAGGTCCCATGCCTAGCCACCATGCACTGTGTGCCCATTGCTTTGCAGGAGAAATAATGTTCACCCCAGGCAGAGAAGCAGCTATGGGGGCAAGAGGACTAGAGAAGGGCTGTGTCAAGGACATAGGGAGGTCCACACTGGCATGGAGACTTTGAATGAAAGCTGCAGGGGCCACACGAACTTGGACCCTTCTCTCTCCCCAGTCCTCCATCACAAAGTAGCCCACCTGTGAGAGGAGATGAAGAAGCTGGAAAAGGCCCAGTGAGTGGGGCCTGGGGACCCCTTGCCCAGCATGGGTAACTAGGGAGGCTGTGCTGCACGGTTCTGGCAAGTGTGTGAGGAATTGTGTGTGGCACCAGCTCCACTGGTTATGGAGGTACCTATCCAACAAAGCCCTGTTCACTGCAGAAAGCAGCTGATGGAGCAGAAGGCAGAGGTGCTGGGGGAAGTACAGCTGGCAAGGGGGCAGTGCCAGTCACTGACCGAGCTGGCAGAGGCTTACTGGTTGCAGAGGTCTACACAGTGCTTGGCCAAGATGGGGGCTGTGCTTCTGTGCAGTGCTGAGAAAGGGGCCCTGTGCTGGAGCCAGCCTTGGCTGCTCTGGCCACACAGCAGGGCCTAAAAAGCATCCCTGTTCTCTGTTCTTCTGTGGGAGGACACACTGTCTGAGATGCAGCATCACCTTCTGCCACAGCCGTGCTGGCCTCAATCTCCATTCCTCCCTCCTGGGAGGAGGAGTCCTTTCCCTGGTTCAAAGGAAAATTGGGTGGTGAACCCCAGGACATAACCCAAGAGCATGTGCTTCAGAGGAATCCCAGGACTAGCGATCTCCTTATCTGCCCTGTTCACCATCTGCACACTTCTTTCCCCATATCAGTGTCCATCTCTCTCTTTCCTGCTCTCCATCTGTTTTCTTCTTTCTGTCCAACTCCCTTGTTTTCTTTCTCTGCCCCTCTGCTCTGGTCACATCACAATTTTTCTCTCTCCTAGGCCCTCCACCAGGCCCTCAGACTTTTTTCTTTATCCTTTTGTTTGACTCCTCATCCCTATTTTTGGCTCCACCCAACTTTCTGTATCCTCATCTAACCTTTCACTCTCCTCACCCATTCCTCCATTCCTTATCCCTATTTCATTCTTGTTGCATTAAAAGGAGAGGCAACAATTCCTTTTGCAAATAAGAGGCAACAATTGCTATTGAAAAAGAGGCAATAATCACTGTTGCAAAAACTCACTTGGCCAAACTCTGTGGATAAAGGGGCAAAGCAAGTTGGAAGAAGCTAAACCCCCTTGCATTTCAGCTTGTCCTCTGATATCAGAGGGGCTGGAGGTGGCTAGGCTTAGGTTCTGAGTGATGCCCAATTCAGCGTTACTAATCCAACGTGCCCATTTGCCTTCGATCTGGTGGCACCTCTGGAATTACAAGGCCATCCTGCACAAGCTTGGCAATATACTCACATGGCCAGACTCTGTGGATCAATGTCAACAGGGACTCACACAGCCAGATTGGAATCAAATACAATTTATTGAAGCAAGAGATGGACAAATTAATTTTGATTGCCAGTGATAGCGATGTCTGCAAAGCACATGCAAAAGTTACAGGCGTAATAGATTATGAGCAGTTGCATAAAGATTTCCTAAGTATCTCGGGGCAGCACTTGATGAGACCAAGTGTTCAGACCTTACTCAAAGGCATCCCTGTGGGGGGAAGAGAGGCTCAGCCCGTTGACATCCATAAATCTCTGGGTCCAGATGGGATAGACCCTAGAGTACTAGGTGAACTGGTAGGGATTCTCGTCAGACCGCTCTCCATCATATATCAACAGTCCTGGCTTACTTGAGAGGTCCCAGCTGATTGAAAGTCAGCCAATATAACACCCATCTATAAGAAAGGAAGGAAGGATGACCCAGGAAATTACAAGCCTATCAGTTTAACTTCAGTGCCAGGGAAGCTGGAGCAGATCATCCTGAGTTGCATTATGCAGCACATGCAGAACAACCAGGTGATCAGACCCAGTCAGCATGGGTTTGTGAAGGG
>NW_009695998.1:3648-3917 GCF_000703405.1 Apaloderma vittatum
CCTTAATAAAGCATTCGACACTGTTGCCCACAGCATTCTCAGCTAGAGAAATGAACTGCTCTTGGCTTGGACGGACATACACTTTGTCGGGTGAAAAACTGGTTGGATGACCGAGTCCAAAGAGTTGTGGTCAATGGAGTTAAATCCAGTTGGTGGCCGGTCACAAGTGGTGTCCCCCAGGACTTAGTGTTGGGGCCACCCCTGTTTGACATCTTTGTTAGTGATCTGGATGAGAGGATAGAGTGCACCCTCATTAAGTTTGCAGATGA
>NW_009695999.1:0-55551 GCF_000703405.1 Apaloderma vittatum
TTTCTTGATTTCCTACCTGCTGGGATACACTGATCCCGAGCCTGGAAGAAGTGGTCTGTTAAATATTAACCAAGTATCTCGGGCCCCTTTACCTTCCAGTTCCCTGTCCCATGGGGTTTCCCCTAGCAATTACTTGAAAAGGCCAAAGTTGGCCCTGCTGAAGTCCAGAGTAGCAATCCTGCTTGATATTCTGTTCCTACCACACAAGATCCTGAACTCCACCATCTCATGGTCGCTGCAACCAAGATTGCCCTCAACCTTCACTGCTTCAGCCTGTGATTGAGAGGCTGATGTCAGCTGCCTGTAAAAGGCTTCATCAGCTTCCTCATCCTGATCCCGTGGCCTGTCATGGACACCCACCACAGTACTACCCATGCTCGCCTGCCCCTTAATTCTCACCCACGAACTCTCAACTCGCTCCTCATCCGCCCCTGGACAGAACTCAATACATTCCAGTTGCTCTCTCACATAAAGAGCAACTCCACCACCTTGCCTTGTTGGCTTGTCTTTCCGAAAAAGGACAGAGCCATCAACATTTCAGTTATGCAAGTCGTTCCACCACGTCTCTGTGATCGCAATGAGATCGTAGCTCTCCCTGCACACAGATTTCTAATTCCTCCTGCTCAAAGGGGCTATTTGTGTAAATCCATAACATTACTTTGTAAACATTCTGTGTTTTGGTGTTACAGTTTAGGTGCACAAAAGAAGTCAAAGGCTTTGGATATACTTAATCTAACTATTTTTTCCCTCATATTAGGGATGATGAGAAGTAACATTGCTAAAGACTGTGATACCACATTGGTATAAAATTAGGGTGGGGATAATGATCTCAGTCTTTTTTCTTATTCTACATTTTTTGTTAGTGTATTTATAGTAATCTCATGTTTCTGTGCAGTTTGAGCTTGGATATCAGCCAAACTCCATCTGGTTCTGGGAAAATGTAAAGCGAGTGTGCGCATTCATTAAGAAAAAACAGCCTTTCCTTGGGGACAGATGGACCTGGACCATGCAGTGTTAAATGTCTGACCTGAACGGATGTGAATGTCAAGTCTACTCAGTGTTCACCTCAAGTCAAAAGTTTAATGCAAGGTGATGACATTTATAGATTTATTTATTTTTTTTAACTGAATTACTGGTTTTTTTTCTGTTTTTTTTTGAATGACTGTCATTATACACATGGGTAGTATATCCTTGACATGACACCATATATAAACAAACATTTTAAGGGAGAAATATTTGGAGTCCTTTGAGAGGGAGCTATGAGAGTGTGGCTGCCCCACTAAGGTAGGCAATCCAGGAGCCAAAAGTCACTCATGGGTAGGGGCAGTGACCTTGCGAACACCACAGCATCAAGCCAGGCGAGCAGAACAGGGTTGAGGATGGTGCAGGTTCTGTTGAGAGTCCAATGATCATTAAAGAAATTAGAGGTGATAAGTTAGGTCCAAGGGCAGTCTGGGAAGCCCAGCCAACAAGTTGGGAGCAGCAAGGGACAGAGATGAGGACACAGGTGTGCCTACTGCCCAGCCTGGGTGAAGGCTGATGTAGAGGCCTCAGGTAAGGCTGCTTAAGGTGGTCAAAGACTACTGGTACACTCAGGGCCATGAAACTTTTCTTAGTTGCAAACAGGAGAAACACTAAGGACTTTCTCAGTTATATTGAGTGCATTTGTAGAAGTTCTAGCTCCTCTGAAAAAAAATGTGTTAGTGTTTTGCCTTTTTTTGTCACTTACTTTGATGGCAGTTGCTTTCAAGAAAGAAAGGGGGATTGATCACTTATTTTATCCTTTAATGGAGGTAAAATATTAATATTCTAATTGAGATATTCCAGTAGATGTTACTAACACAAGAAAAAGAAAAACCAATCCGTGAGGTTTTACTATCCTCACCTATGCCTAGAGAGGCTGCAGTGTGTTTTAGTTGGTGGTGATCTCAAGAGAGATTTTTGTGCTACATGAGTTAGTGCATTCACATGCATTGTGGAAACCAAAGAGATCAACTGCATACAAAAAAGAGCAGGGTCGGTTAATATCAAGATAATATTAAGATGAGAAAATCTTGTAGCTGTGCACTGGAAAACAGGAAAAAAAGGCCTTTTCCTTTCAGATTACTCAGTTGCCCCAAGCTAATCTTTGAGTTTGGGCATAGCCACTGATATCCACATGGGAACTTCTCTGCAATATATTCATCTCCAATGTGTTGTTGGCTTGATGCTAGCACATGAAATGCCTATGTTTTATGCAGGAGGCAAGGAAGAGGCTGGGTTTGTTCTCTTTTGAAAAGACTTTATGAAGGGTTATATGTTCTGGCGGGGAAGGATGTTTTTAACCCCAGAGGAAATGGCCCACGCATGTGTGTTTTTCCTCAGGTGCAGTAGAATCTTCTAAGGAATTCAGTATGACTGCTTGTGTTAAGGGCTTTTAATGCAACTGCATTGATTAGCAGTAAAAAAGGCTTGAGCTGCAGTTTATCAGTCTGCTTTGCTCAGCATTGCTTTGGTGAGAGATAGTAATATATGACACATAGTGATGAGGAGGAAGAACTACCGCCATGCTGCCATGCTTGCATGACCAAGCTTTCAGAGTTTTTTAATGATTGTTGGGAAAATTGTTTTAGATATTGCAACTGATTTCATGACTGTGAATTAAACCAGGAAGATACAACATATGAAGCCAGAGTCTGAACTGGGGAAGTTTCAGAAAAAAAAATTATTGGCAGAGCCTCCATTTAGAACCAGACAGAGGAGGAGGATGTGAAGGATGTGGGCCGGAGAGCCACCATCATCTCACTTCATGCTCTTGACATCTTCCTCCTCTCTGTGTGTGTGGCAGTAACAGAGGGGCTAGGAGGGCTGTCTCCTGATCCATGTTGTGGGATAGTGAGGTGGAATCAGTTTTGCTTTAGTTATCAAAGAGATAATGTGTCAGACTGTAGTACTGGTGCTTATGAGAACTACTTGTGTTGATTGGTAAGTACATTTAATGAATGAAAGGATAAATAATTAAAATGAGTATGTATGATACAGTGGCCCATCATTCAAAGTAAGCTCTGATTTCCAACTTCTGCAGCACAGATCAACATCCCAGCAGCATGTGTCCTGATTTGCATCATCTTCAGCTTTGAAATCAGCGTGCATCTGCCTCCTACAGCAGATGCTGCTTTCTGTTGCATTTTCCCCAAAATGGAGTGACTATCATGTCCTCCCTAAAGTTTGGTCCCTCTGTGGGTGTTCCCCTACTTCTCCCAGAAACCCAGTGTCAAGGTAGGCAAAATGCAGATGGATCAGATCAGTAGATACTGATAATAAGGAATAAGAGCGAATAAGGAGGATGTATCCATTGAACAGCCTTGGTTCTTGGCAAAGTATGTGGAGTCTAGAGATGGTGTCCTGGTGCAGTACTGGTGCTCCATCTGCTCTTGTTTTTCTGGCATCAAACTTAAAGAATTATGTGTCTGAAATCTCCATCATACATATTACCGCCCTGTACCTCTGTTGTGCATGGGTTCAAGGCATCTCCTCTACAGTGCTGCAGCTTCCTGCACCAGGCTGTGCTTTAGAAATGACATCATTCAACCTTCTCTCAACTTGTTTTTTTTTAGTGTGTCGTAAATCCTGGTCTCTCCTTGGGATTCTCTTGATATATTTCACATTTTCTTGCTTTAAGCCAATTAGCATTCTGTTCTACCAGTGAAACATCACCAAAGTCAATAGCATCATGCTTGTTTTCTTTTTATGCATATCTGAAATTCCCTATAGGCAAAAGAGGAGATGCTGTGCCCTGTGGGTAGTGATAGGACTAGAGGGAATGGATTACAGTTAGAGATGGATCGGTTCAGATTGGACGTTAGGAAGAAGTTCCTCAGAATGAGGGTGGTGAGACACTGGAACAGGTTGCCAAGAGAGGTGGTGGAAGCCCCATCCCTGGAAGTTTTTAAGGCCAGGCTGGATGGGGCTCTGAGCAGCCTGATCTAGTGGCGGGGAGGTTGGAACTAGGTGATCTTTAAGGTCCCTTCCAACCCTGACAATTCTATGATTCTATGTTTCACAGTGTCAAAGAATGTTAGGGGTTGGAAGGGACCTCAAAAGATCATCTAGTCCAACCTCCCCTGCCAGAGCAGGATCACCTACAGTAGATCACACAGAACGTGTCCAGGCAGGTTTTGAATGTCTCCAGAGAAGGAGACCACAACCACCCTGGGCAGCCTGTGCCAGTACTCTGTCACCCTCACAGAGAAGAAGTTTCTCCTCATGTTGAGGTGGAACCTACTATGTTCCAGCTTGCATCCAACGCCCCTTGTCCTGTCATTGGACATCACCGTGAAGAGGCTGGCTCCATCCTCCTGGCACTCACTCTTTGCATATTTATAAACATTAATTAGGCCACCCCTCAGCCTCCTCTTTTCCAAGCTAAAGAGACCCAGCTCCTTCAGCCTTTCCTCATAAGGGAGCTGTTCAACTCCCTTAACTATCTTTGTGGCTCTGCACTGGACTCTCTCAAGCAGTTCCCTGTCTCTCTTGAGCAGAGGAGCCCAGAACTGGACACAATGTTCCAGATGCGGCCTCACCAGGGCAGAGTAGAGGCAGAGTAGAGCCACTGTTGACCTACTAGCCATAACCCTTCTAATACACCCCAGGTTGCCATCGACCTTCTTAGCCACAAGGGCACATTGCTGACTCATGGTCATCCTGCTGTCCACCAGAACAACATATTTGTCTATCTTGAACACAGCTTATGAACATTGCACAGCTTTTACTTTGAAGGAATTATTGAATCAAAGCCACCTAAAGTAAGTTTAAAGGTTTCAACATCTTTAATGAAAATACTCTCCTTCAGACCTTGCAGGTACTGTATTAGAGAGCTGTAATGCAGCACTGAGAAACTTGGTTGATGCTTCTAATGACTTTTAGAAGCTACTGGAAAATTTTGGAAAACAACTCCAGCTGATCGACAGAGGGAAGTCTGTGCTACTATACACTAGTATTTGGCAGTACTATAAAAAATCCCAAAATCTCACTAGACTGAGTTCTACATTTAAAATTAAATATCAGGTAATAGCCCAGTCTTCAGAAAAGGTACTAATGTACCATTTTTTCTAGCAATGCTCGTAAGATCTTCTTGGAGATGCTGTTGGTTATTCAGCTGTTTCCTGACAGCAAAGAGAGGGCTTATTTGGTTGGCTGTCCTAGCTGCTCTAAGTATAACAGGTCAACTAAGTCACTGAGACTAAGAAATCTTTAAAATACTCTAGCACCCCTTTTTGATGTTCCAATAAATGTATTTCCTTTTAGGTCACAGCTGGCTGCCTGCCTTTAAAACACAAGACCTCCCCAAATCCCCCAAACCCCACCACTGAGAGTAGTGTTTGGAAAAGTTAAATTCTTCATGAAGTAGAAAAGACTGATAAGAAGTTTCACAAAAAAAAAAAAAAACCACAAAAAAAAACCCAACGCAAAAACTGACTAAAAAACCCCAAACAAATAACAACCTAAACCTACTTTTGTGGTTTGTGGGGTTCTTTTCTTTAGTTCTTGACTGCCTGAGATGAAAGTATTTTCAGTATCAAGCCATTATTTTTTGTGATATAAGATAGATTTTGAACCTGTACCATTGATGCTGAATCCACAAACTTTTTCTTGGCTGAAATAACCAAGAGAGATGCCTGCAGAGTACTATAATAATTCTGCTCTAATGTCAAGTATATGTGAAAAGATCCATATAGCACTAGGACAGGCATCACCAGGGAAAATGAGCCTGTTTTCACTAATGAACTAGAAAGAATTGCTCTGAAAGCAAACCTAGTTCAGCCCCTGGGCAGGCAAGCTGCTAGCAGTGAGAAAGAATTTAAAAAAAGAAGCAAGCCCCTCAAAAACCCTACAATTGTATATGTTCCTTTTGGTCCGAGGTGAATTTGCCATACCTGTCCCCTGGGAAGCCCAAACACCCAGTGAAATACAACTGCTCTGAAATGATAAATACAACATGATTTCTCAGTGTTCTTTTCTCTGTTTTATTCCAGACCAATTTTGTTTATCTATATATTTTTATAGTAAGCACAACATGAATAAACTTAGATAATACAGTTTAGAAGTGTCAATTGTTCTGCTACCTTACTTCTTCCAAATGGATCTCTGAGTTATTTATCCTTTACAAAAGAGGAGGTTCTGTCTTTTCATTATGAGGATAATATTACAAGAGAAATTTGGTCTTAACTAAGTAATAGACATCATAATGCATCTTGAAGAACACAAGTAACGGGTAAATCGTACATGATGTTGTTATGATGCAGAAAAGATGCAACCAGTTTTAGTTGGTTGCTCTTATTGCATTAAAGTTTAATCATATTTTTGATATCTCTGAAGAATAGCAGTGAATAACTGCTGTCCTTTTTCCAATGGGCTCTATAGTTGACAGAGTTTTAGTATTACTAGCCTTAATACTGAAGGGAAATCAATATCTGAAGAGAAAGTGCCAAGTATATTGTGTTAAGGCTGTCCCCAGCTTTGATCAAAGAAGATCCCCAATTATTAGGACAGCCTACTATTAAAAATAAGGTTTATTCTCTATAATTAAGCTTTTCATTTTCCTTATCTTAATAGCTAAAAGATTATTTCCTTCAACACTGGACTTCGAACTCCATGTAATTATTTAACAGTGGGAACTGGTCTCCAGTAGTAGATCAGGGAATATTCTGGGACACCTAGTTAGTCCCTCAGCAATGGGTAGTTTGTGAGGAGGAAATATCATGCTGATTTGCAGTTATAATTGAGCAAAATTGCTCAAGAGGATTCTGACTGTGCAGAAAATAGGAGGATCAGAGCTAGATAACTGATTGGTCTATGATTCATGATTGCTTCCATTTAATTTTCTGTCACTTATGAAGCAAGACTAAGAATAGATTAGATTCTTTTAGCCACCTCTGAGCTTACTCCTGCTTGGATTTTGGAAGGTGTAGGTGGGTAGGAGAGTGTGAGATTGTAGCTTTTACTATTTTTTCCATGACTGCATGACTTGAGCATAAAAATCACAATTCCTTAATGTTGAAATTAACATTTATTTATTATGGAGCTATAGATGATGATTAAAACCTTCATACACAAATATTTTCTTCTTTTTTCTCTCAAAGATAAAATGTACATTGTCAGTAAGTTAATAACATTTTCATGCTGTTTCCTTACAGCACTCTACAATGATCAATGTTAAATAAAAACGAATTCCAGAAAATAAAAATCACAGCTCAGTAAATCATCCAAGGGGAATATCGTACGGCTCACCCTTGAGCAGTACCCAATGGCAGTGATGCAAATCCGAAGACTTTAAAGTGAAACCACTCAAAAGACAGCCCAAGGACACTACTCCCTCTGAAATAGCAGTCAGTGGCTCAGATCCATCATCTTTTCAGCACAAGGATCTTATCTGCACCAGGCCATTGCCAAAAGCCTGAGAGCTGGCGTGAGTAGGGCTAGCGTTCCGTGTCTTTTTACAACATATTTTGGACACGGTTATAACCATGTTCAGTAGCGTTCCTGTTCTGTTGATTATCAACTGCTTCTAGCTGTCTCTTAGCTTATTCGTAGGTAAACTCAAGAATTGTGGGATAGATGACTGGACTGTGAGGTGGATTGCAAACTGACTTAGCAACAGAGTTCAGAGGGTTCTGCTCGGTGGCACAGAGTCAAGCTGAAGGCCTGTGGCCAGTGGTGTTCCCCAGGGATCAGCACTGGGTCCAGTTTTGTTCAATAACTTCATCAACAACCTAGATGAGGGGATAGAGAGTGCCCTCAGCAAGTTCACTGATAATATGAAACTGGGAGGGGTGGCTGACACACAGGAAGACTGTGCTGCTATCCAGCGAGGTCTAGACAGGCTGGAGAGCTGGGCAAAGGTGAATCTCATGAAGTTCAATAAGGACAAGTGTAGAGTCTTGCATGTGGGAAGGAATAACACCAGGCATCAGTACAGATTAAGGGTTGTCCTGCTGGAAAGCAGCCCCATGGAGAAAGACTTTGGAGTCCTAGTAAGTTGTCCATGGGACAGCAATGTGCCCTTGTGGCCAAGCGGGCCAGTGGGATCCTGGGGTGCATTAAGAAAAGTGTGTCCAGCAGGTCTAGGGAAGTTCTCCTGCCTGCCTCTCTACTCTGCCCTGGTGAGACCACACCTGGAATACTATGCCCAGTTTTGGGCTCCCCAATTCAAGAGAGACAGGGACCTACTGAAGAGAGTCCAACGGAGAGCTACAAGGATGATTAAGGGACAGGAACATCTCTGCTGTAAAGAGAGACTGAGAGAACTGGGGCTGTTCAGCCTTGAAAGGAGATGGCTGAGAGGGGACCTTAATAATGAATAGAAATATTTGAGGGGTGGGTGTCAAGAGGAAAGGGATAATCTCTTCTTAGTGGTGCCCAGCAGTAAAACAAGAAATAAGGGGTTTGATTTACAACATAGGAAGTTCCATGTCAACATGAGGAGAAACTTCTTCACTGTGAGGGTGATAGAGCACTGGCACAGGCTGCCCAGAGAGGTTGTGGAGTCTCCTTCTCTGGAGACTTTCAATACCCACTTGAATGCGTTCCTGTGTGACTGCCCTAGGGTATCCTGCTCTGGCAGGGAGGTTGGACTAGATGATCTTTCAAAGTCCCTTCCAACACCTGACATTCTATGATTCTATGATTCTGTGATTCTATTCCTGCTTTCCACTGTAGGGAGTTGTTTTCATTCCTGCAGGAGAGGAGGGCTGAATAAAGATAGGCCAAACATTTGCAAGTTTCTGCTTCTTTTTATGTGTGGTGGGCCTGGCTGAGCAGTGGCTCAAGCACCCGTGTCTGTTGGTGTCAGCAGTAGTTCTGGTCTTAGACTGAAATCCTTCTGAACTCTGCCTGGCATGCCACAGGTACCTCATTAGCCGGGTATTGCACTTATCCAGAATTAAATCTGTAACTGAGGCTTGTCTTAGTTGTCACCTCTTCCAAAACTCTATATTCTTCATTGCTTGATAGATGTGTTGTCATTCTTAAGCACACACCAGCTGGAATTATTGCCGTCTCATTTAATGAAATTGCTTACCAAAATCAGATGTTTCCTAAGGAGAACAACGAATGACTCCAACTATTTCCATTAGACAAAGTAACACCGTCATAATAATCATTTTGTTACAGGAATCAAATGTATTGGAACAACCAAGCCATCCTACCTTTCTTTAGTTTTTAAGCCTGCATTGCAAAGTGAATGTACAAATATCAAGCAGCACATTCCATCCTGTGAATGGTGATCAAATAGATAAACAGAAGGGATGGTTAGAAATTATACTGAGTAAGTATGTTTCTGATGCATGTCTAACAGTCAAAGAAAACCATTTGCAAAAAAATGCAGAAGCAAAGGAACTATCTCAAAAAGCACAATGTTTGTTTTTCTTTCCCCGTAAATACAGCAAATGCCTCTTTCTTGCAGGGAGTCTGGTTCACTTGAGCTGTTTGCCAGCGCACAGAATAGACAGGAGATTGCTAAATTGGCAGAACCCTGTGTTTTATACCCTGGCAGATAAGATGCATTGCTTGTTCTGTATAGCAACATAAATCACTTGCAAGCACAGGCAGTTGTTCTTAAACTTCAAGAGCACTCAAAAGTTTCTATTGTGTTAGTATACAGAAAGAGTAGCACATGCGTATTTTCCTGTGGTAAAAAAAAAAAAATCTTATTTTTAGTCATGTATGTTTTAGCTACTACTGTCTTATAGCTGTAGTTATGTGAAGCCACTATCATGGATAGAAAAGGTTTCAATTTCAGACTAGGCCAGGCTATCTACATACGTGTCTCAAATGCCCTGTTTGCAGGAACTCATGGAAATGGCATTCCCCTTCACATGGAGCGTAGATTGGGAATGGGCAGGTGCAAATAAATGTACTTGTGCACATAGCAGAAGTAGGAATAAAAGAAAAAACACTAGTTGGAGCTTTATATAGTTGAAAAAGTTTTGATTTGGCAATGGGTTTTTTTGGAACAAGTAGCATTGTTGCTTATAGCTCGTGATTTTCATTGACATATTCTATATATTACACAATAAAAGTTAAGGAGTAGAACAAAAACAACTTGCGGTTTGGAGCAAGTTAATGGTGTTTCATTAACAAACTGTAAATAGTAACAGCATAAGCTAGATGTGAAACTGCTTTCACAGGCCATAAATGCTTAATGTTTATTACCAATAAAAGTCAAAGGAGCATTTAGCAAAGCAGTTTACCAAACAAACATTAAGTACTTTAATGCATTAGATTCAGTGGACAGAATCAGGTTATTTAATTAACAATGAGTAATCTGTTAGGGCTTTATTCACCGCAAATGATCTGCAGCTTCACACATTAAAAGAGCTTATGAAAGCTGTGTAGTGGCGGAAGAGTGGGTGAAGAGTTCACATTTACTGGTTCTAGACTGATACACCTTGGCTTGTGCATGTACAGGTGTAGATTTCATGTCTTTCTGGTATTGTAAGGATTCTGGATATATCATTGTAAAAGAGGACACTATCTCTATCTCAATTATGTTCTCAGTCATGTTCTTCTTATGGATGGCATTTAGGCCATCTTTCCAAAAAAAACCCCTGTGCAACAAATGACTTATGAGACCATCATATTTAACATTGTTCACTGATACTATGGGACAAAAATGATGCTGTCTGAGACTTTTGAATACCTCAGGTGGTCAGAAAGATGGTGATTTAATAAAAGATTCTCAACAGAAACATTTCTAAAGAGGATGTATGTGCAGGGTTTCAAGCACCTTACTTTGTGATGAATTCTTCCCTGAAAATGCCTTGTTTCTCTTCATAATGGAAAATATGTTGACGTATCCTCTACATGTTGAAGTATTATAGGTGGAAGAAGTTAGGACAGTGATTATACGAATCAGTCTAAAGAGCAGGATATATACAGTTCAGTATGAACTTCATAATTTCAGAGTTTGGAGTCTTATTTCACAGTCTTCCATCTGATAGCAGTTTATGATCATGATAATCATGTGGCTAATGTTCTGTAATTCAATTACTGCACTGTTGTGAACATTAACAATTATGTAGCAGATCAGTGGGACAAACTGGCAGTATTCATATTTCAGTTAGTTGCAGCCTATTGCATAATTACTACAGATAACTTACTCTTTAGTCCATAGCAATATAAGGAATGAATTACAACAATAATTATCTGGCTATTACTGCCACATGAAACAAATAAAACATATAAATCCAAAATTATGTCAAGGTTACAGGGGACCTAGCCTAAGAAGTGTGTGTTGTTTCCTTAAAAGAATACCAGCTCATTGGAAACTCTAAATTTGTGTTGCTTTCTATTTTGGGTCTTCACTTTTGCCCAAAAATTCGTTATTAAAACCTCTTTTGAAATATTTGAAATTTTTAAAATGTACCATAATAAGTGTTTCCACTTAAAATAGCAATGGTTTAAAATTCCTGCAGTGGCTTTTATTTAAAACTAAATAATAACATAGTTCCAGTAACGCAATCCAGCTCATGACCTCATTCGTTACTGATTATCACTTTTGAATTGGCTCAAAATAAAAACAACAGTGAGTAGAAGTAAGTTGCCCACTACCTTGTGCATATACTGTGAAGTTTTGTTTGCTTTAATCAACAAGTTACCACCTTCAGAAATTCCTATTTTTTTCATTATATCTCACTCAATGTCAGAGTAAATTGCATGATTGATGTTCTTTATCAAGGAACTCATGCAGTCTCTTTTTAAAATCAATATTTAAAAATAAAATAGCCCTACAAAATTTATTCTATCAGTGTAAGTAAAAATATTGTTTCATGTTTCACCTGAAGAATTAACTCCTTGAAAATTAACTAAGAGGTAAAATTGACGCAACTGATGACAGGCTTGGCTGGCTCAGCATTCCTTATACTGGCTGTCTTCATCCAAGAAACAGAACAAAAGTGAACTTATTAACTTCTGAGCAGTGACAAAAAAGTCATATATTTCAAAAACATGGGAGGTGAGTTACTGCAGAGACCATGAAAAGTAGTTGTTTTTCTTGGTTCTCCAACCTGCAGTAATTTGAGTCAGAGAAATATGTTTTCCTCTTCCTAGTGGAAAGAGTTAAAATGTACTTAATTAACTTGAACGTTAAAGAAAAAGGATGAAACAGCAATTAAATTTAAACTGCAGTATGCCTAAAAATATTGGTTAGGATATGAATTTATATTTGGATACATGTTACATCAGTCCTCTGATACTGAAAGCTCAAAAGAACATCAGGACCACTCTGGAACACTTGTGTGGTCAAAAAAGTCAGCCCCACCAGTCACCTTCATTCCAGGTATTCATATTTCTGGTGAAACTTTCAGGGCACCTGCAAGAAGACTGGGGAAGGACTTTTTAAAAGAGTCTGTAATGATAGGAAGAGGGTTAATGAGTGGCAGCTGGAAGAGTGTAGGTTTAGATTTGATATGAGGAAGAACTTATTTACCCTGAGGGTGGTGAGGTACTGGAAGAGGTTGCCCAGGGAGGTTGTGGATGCTCCATCCCTGGGAGTGTTCAAGGCCAGGCTGGATGGAGCCTTGAGCAACCTAATCTAGTGGGAGATGTCCCTGCCATGGCAGGGGGGGTGGAACTTGAAGATCTTTGAAGCCCCTTCCAACCCAAATCATTGTATGATTCTATGATATTTTTCACATACTTCCTTATATTTTTACATAAACTTCACAGTGGCAAGTGGTGTTCCATTGGAGCTTGTATTTGTTCTGCCCTTGGACTTGTGCAGAGCACCACTGTGAGGGTTCTGATAACAGTTTATGCTACCATCAACATAAATGGTTCTTGAGAAAGATACTTTTCTTGTGCTATATTTTTCTAGATTTAATACAAAATTGAATCCATCTAATGATGATGGTGCTGTCCCTGCCCATAACAGGAAGGTTGGACTAGATGATCTCTAAGGTCCGTTCCAGCCTATGCCATTCTATGATTCTATGATTCTATGATAACATGTTACTATGACCTTATTTTAAGGAAAGTACAATTTTATTAGGACTCATCATTATGGTATTTATTTTTTTAATTGTTGTCTGAATGATGTAATTAGAAAGCAGTCTCTTCTAATTTACTCCCAGTCACAAAACAGATCCTGAGTGATTAATGGGTATTTAAGTACAAATCTAACTGCTGAAGACACCAGCTCATTTTCAGAACCAGTGTGAAAGCACTGTAAGATACAAGGAGCACTATTCCTCTTATACATAAATGTCCTCACGTTCTTATATTTTCTTCACTGTGGTCTCCTCAACATTTTTCTTCTGCTTGTAATTTCAGTAACACACCCTTTCACCCACCCCACCCCCACCCCCCAAATATAATTTAGAAAATACAAACTTCTGTTCAAGCATGTTTCAAAGTCAGACTGTTACATACCATGGACAGAAATGTGTGAAAGGGCCTCAGGCAGGAGTGCAAGCAAGGATAGAATATGCAAGCAAGGATCTCAACTTCTACAACAGTGGCTGGCACCCTAGAGGAGGCAATTGCTATACGGGCTCCTTGACAATTAAGGACTATCAATTGTGTCATCAAGGACTATCAACTGTGGCAGATACCCTGGAGAAACACACAGACTAGCAGAGACTAGCAGATGCTGATTAAGAAGGACTCCACAAAGAAGACAGATGGGCTAAGATATGGAAAGTTCACTAAAAGACACCTCTCCATCAGCCACAAGGGATCCCCAGAGACAACTGAAGATCTCCAGGGAAGCCTTTCAGAGATCCAGGCCACATGGGTAATTACTGTGTATACAGGATAATTCGTTTCTGGAAATAGAATGAATATGTATAATCTTTCCAGGAAAACTGATACCTGTATGTGTAACAGGGGCATACAAGCTTGGATGGGTGTCAGGTAAGGCATGCAGGCTGGGTGGAACTACCCCCCATGCTTCCAGCACCATAATAAAGAAATGCCTGTTTTCTAATGCTAAATTGAGTGTTAGAGAGTTCTTCATTGACAGAGATTTTGGTAACAAGACCAGAACTCATCACTGTATTGAAAGAAAGAGAACCACTACTCTGATCAAGGTCTACATTCTGGGTTTAGTTGGTAGATTGTCTTACCTATTTAATTTTTTTACATAAACAAATGCTCATTACTTTTAGACAGTAGAAACTGTTAGCAGTCAAAATATAGCCAAAATAAATCAGTTTCTCCTTATGCCAGCTAGTGTGTTTGGACATGTGGGTTTATGTATACAGAAATAAAACAGTAGGAGATAAATAAGAAACCAAGTCTGTATTTTCTTGTGGAAAAATCATTCAGCTTCCAGGGAAGATGCCCAATATCTGATGGACGAATCATCAAATCTTCATATTTCACATGTTTTTCTTGTATACGTTGTCCCTGTATAGTCACTACAGCTCTGTCTCCTGTCTGAGTCTGAAAAGACAGATTTCTTATACTGCTTGGCATATATTACTGGTCCTTTCAGTAACTGCATCAAATAATTGGATTTAGGTTCTAACCTGCAGTTCTATTGCACCATGCAAAGATTAATGGCTGCAGTGAGTAGCCAGGAAGGTTCTTGGATGCAAGATTTTTTGGGGCATGGGGAAACTTGTCTCAGAACAATGGCTGAGCTACAAGACAGGAGATTTCCCTGTATCTTACTCATGTTCCCTGTGGAAATGTTTTTGCATTGTAGGGACAAACCTTTAGAGATATTCAAGTGTGACGCTTCTGCTGAGTTCTTTGGGCTTATTGTTATTGTATGTAATGGTTCATTGTCCTCTAAGAGTTTAGGTAATGGGTTTTGAGAGAAATGTGGGAGTCATAATGTCCTCTAACAAGCTTGCAGGGTGAGAAGCCTGATGACATACGTTCTTCAAAATCTTCCAGGATGAGATTCTCCCTCCTTCCTGCAGTTTTTTCTAAATATGTTTTATAAAAATGTCAAGTGAAAAAGCATTTACTGTGCACAATTCCCCTTGAGATCACTGTGATGATAACAGATCTTTCGCCTCCTGTACTGGCCAAAAGGCAGTGATTTTAGGTGTTCAAACACATGTGTTTCTGCCACAACACTGTAAATTTCACGCTGATAAGAAAAATGCTCCCTAATGAAGCAACTCATCCTATATTATTACAGTTAGCACAGCTGAAGAACTATAACCTCTGTCTAGTATTTTTAAGGTTATAATGCTGTCTTTTACTAAATCCAGTCAATATTATTAACTGTGATCAGAAAATAATATTTCATTGAAAGTTTAGTTTAGGTCTTGGTTAACGCTCTGCTTTTTTCATCAGAAATGTCTTTACTTGGGATCTATGTTTGCTGAATAATTTTAAATGGTCTTTACTTGTGAGTGCTCAAGCTTTATGTTTGATTTGCATGCTAAATCTCAGATCAGCACATAAAACTCCTTGTTAGAAAACACTACATGTGCCCAAAACAGACATGTAAAACCTTAGAATGAGTGTTTAGACTCTCTGAAATCTCAGCTGATGCAAGGGAAAACAGTTTTAATATTGCGTTTAGGTGTCCTTGACTATTCCTTGTTATTAAGTTGTCATAGTGCGTTGCTTATTCAGCCTTTTCCTGGACTTTTGTGTTGCCTTCCTTACCGTGCCTTTGAATTGGAGTCGATTGTCCGTGAGCCCGACCTATGTGTTGTGAGAATTAACAAATGTTTGTGCTTGAGCCTTGAGAAGGGCGAGGCGACACACCCAGCAAAGTTCTGAAAGAAGGAGCTGCAGGGAACGCAGCCATCCAGAGGCCTAAGGTATGCAAGATAAGGGAGAATCGCCTATTGCCAGCCCCTGAAGGAACGAAAGCAATCGAGGAAGGCACTGACAGGAAGGGACATCTGATAAGACCATCCGGGAACAGACAAAGAGCTGATTATGAAGAAGACCCCCGCCCACGACCACCGGAGCGGAACGCCTGTTCAGGATAGTTTATGAATATGTATAGTCATCTAATATATATGTAACTCTTACTGCATTTCACTGGGGTAACTGCTGTTTGTTGGGCGTGCATCACTTTGAGGAGATATCCCACGTGCACCAGCGCGCTTATTAAAACATACCTACTTTATAACTTTTCGAGTTTTAGAGTCTTTTCCGTGCGTCACAGCCTTGTTATTATAACTTGCAAAATGTGGTTAAATACTTATGTCAGTTACCAAACCAAACTCATCAAGTTTTGATGTGCAATCAGGATTATATTGTTAAAAGCTTATCCTGTGTGCTAGGAAGAATCATTTTACTATTATCTTTGTCAGGACCTGCGTGATTAAAAGTTGGATGCACACACATTGTTCCACTGTCAATGTGTGCAGCGCCTTCTGAGCAGCAGATTAAAAATCTCTCTATTTTAAATAGTTTTTTTTCTTGACAAAGTGAATCACATAATCCCCACTTACCTATGTTTTATCCCCATTTAGCTATGTTTTATGCTGATTCAGTGACTGAATATTTGATAACGATTATAAAACCATGTTACATTTATGTTAAATCACCAACATCAGACTTTGAATCAGACTTCAATAAAATATACAGACACAGATGTCTATTCTTTCCGTGGCCATTTTCAAAAACACTGATCCCTCATCTAAGACTATTGTGCTGTAGCTTCAAATTATAACTTGTTATAATTGTGCCTGCTGTGACTGCTTCCCTGGCTAAGGGCTCCAAGTGTTTGACTCTCTAGTTGTGATGGGAAAGCAAGAGAGTATTTGCATATAAACGTTTCTGTTGGCAGTAGGATCATATTTCGCAGGTAGCACTAATGAAAAACCTTCGAATAATTTGAATAGCAGAACCAGCACATCCTCCTTCCTCTTCATCTTTTCAGTTCAAGTACCTTTAGTTTACAAAAATCTATCTGCAAGTTTCCTAATCTTGATGCTCTGAAAAAAGTTTTAGTTTTGCCTTTCATTACTTCACTAATGGGTGCAGATGGATATTCAGAGGGGTATGGAGATGGGACTATCTGCATCATGAGGCTGGATCCCCTAACCTGTTATGTAGAAAGGTGAACTGGATAAAACTTGAGCTGTACAAACTCCTTCAGTTTTACTGGATGTCTGCCATGATTTGTTTGTGGCTATAATCTATTACTGAAATGACATGCGGAAAGGACTCTATAACTCAAGAAGTTATAAAGTAGGTATGCTTTAATAAGCGTGCTGGTGCACGTGGGATATCTCCTCAAAAAAACGTGCACACCCGACAAACGCAGTTACCCGAGTTAAATGCAGTAAGAGTTACATATTCATTAGATGCCTATACATATTCATGAACTATCCCGAAAAGGCACTCAGCTCCGGTGGTCGGCAGCTCCTCTTCTTCACGCTTGCGCAGTGTCTCCTGGTGGTCGTGGGCGGGGGTCTTCAGGCCGTAGGCCTTCTTCATAATCAACTCTTTGTCTGTTCCCGGCAATCCTGTAGGGCATCTTGTTCCCGGATTCCACAAGAGGCGTGTCACTGATGGTCCTTATCAGATATCCCTTCCCGTCAGTGCCTTTGTTAATTGCCTTTATTCCTTCAGGGCTGGCGCTGGACGACCCCCCCTTATCTTGTATATCTTAGGCCTCTGAATAACTACCGCCCAACGATCCCCTCAGGCCCACCGCTCCTCCCTGACTGGTCTCAAGGCCCAAACACAAACATTTATTAATTTATCACAACACATAGATCGGACTCACGACAATCGATTCTAATTCAAAAGCACGATAAGGCAGACAATACAACAAAAATCCAGGAAAAGGCTGAACAAGCAATGCACCACAATAACCAAATAACAAGGAATAATAAAGGACACCTAAACACAATATTAAGACTGTTTTCCTTGCATCAGAAATTACCAACAAACTCGAGCAACTTGGATGTGGTTGTTGTTCCTCACAGCCTTGCTCCCCTCTACCTTTCCGCCAATGCCTGGAGGGAGCGGGACAGGCACCAGCAGGTGAGGAGAATGTTAAGCACTGCTCTATTGTTCAACAGATCTGACAAGAAAATCGCCTTGAAAAGGAGCCTTATCAGCTCTGAGTTGTCCTGGAGGCAGTCTGTTCTTGAATTGTGCTGCCTTTGCTTCCTCTGAAGTAGTGGTGCACATGCAGACCCTGATGCTTTGTCCCCACTGCTGCCACAATCCTCCCCGCATTCCCTGCACTGAAATTGGAAGTGTAGATCTGGGCTGAACCTCACTGAGATTTCATGCTCCAGTGAAGATGTAGTCTTCTCCATAATAATTAAAATGTTTATGTATAAAGCGGTATCATTTCTGTGTTGTGCCAGTACTTTCCATCTCACAGCACTAAGGAAGGGTGCCGTCATACATATATGAAGTATACTACTCCACAGTAGGTTTGGATTTCTAGGATCCTACACGTGCTGTTGCTTGTCCTTTTTATCTCTAGATGATTTTGCAAATAATAAGAAGGTATTTCAATCTTCAGATAATCCAAGGGAGCAGATGTGGTAGTGTGGAAAGAGAGGCAGAGCACATCAAGTTTCCATAGGCATGCAAGCACCTGGTAGGAAACTGCCCAGAGCCGCTGTATTTCCAATCACAGGGCGTGGTGGTGTTTAATGGCAGAATCAATCTGTGCTGATCCCTCTGAGCTGATCTGAGCTTTCAGTGGTGCAAGCTGAGTCATGGAATGCACAGATCTAACTCACACCTTGTGCAGGAATTTTGGGACTGGGGAACCTCCAACTCCTTCCCAAACTGTGTCCAAACCCTTTTCTCTCTAAAAAATGCATGGTATCTATATCCTGATGTTTAGGGGCTTTTGACAGGACTCTTATGACAGTATATATTACCCCACAGTCTCACTAGAAAAATCTCATTATAGCTACCTGGCATGAACCCTGATGAGAGATTAGAAACCTCTCTGCCATAGCCAGCTGCTTTACTTGTTTCTGTTCCTCAATCCAGTGGGTCTAGAGTACTCTACATGGGCTCAGACTTCTCTAAGGATCAATTTTGTCAGTTTCTTTCCTGTTTTTTGTTGGGTCTTTTTGGGTTTGGTTTGTGGTCTGTTTTTTTTTTTTTGGTGTGTGGGGATGCTTTCTGTTGCTGCTTTTCAACTGGAGAATTGAAAGTGAAGCTTGAAGAATCCACAGATGTCTTCCAAGTGAATCTGCACACTGATGGTGAGGGAATTTGCACATGGAGAACCCAAATAATCCATTGCTTTCGCTGACAGCAGTCCCAATACTCCAAAAGCTCTTCCTGGAATAAGGGGAGGCAATAACAACATCTTTAATACGTATAAATTATAAATAGAATGGCTATAAAGAAATGTGTCAACAATACTTTTGTCAAATAACCACAGGTCTTCATAAATAAAACATGAAAATGAGAGGCAGAATGGATTTATATTCTCTTATTCATGTATGTAACCCTTGCTCAAGTACATGGGCCAATTACAGTCAGCAAAGAAATGCACGTGATTGACATGTGTGAGTAGAGGGTTTGGTGTGAGATTCTGAGTCCATTTAAATAATGTCACAAATGTGGAACCAGTATTTATAGTGAAGACCTATGTAAACTGTAAGAAATAATATAGAAATCAACCATATAATCCTCGCCAGTCAGTCAAAAATAATGATTATTAGGTCTTTTTAATTTGTATGTGATTGCTTAGTAAGACTGAGCATTTAATTCTGTTAAAGAGATGAAGCTGTTACAGGAATATAGGACCCAAAGGATATGTATTAAAAGATGTTTCCACTGTGATGTAGTAAGCAAAAATCACTGCAGTCAAAGCAGCCCTGTCTCAGGCTCTAATGCCTCTGGGGAAATTGCTGCCCCCTTTTCACCTTGGTGTTTATGAGTTGTTATGCTACAGTCTCTTACGGCCCAAACCAGTATGAAAAACAAATCACCACCCACGTTCTGTGGGAAACCAAGAGGGAAATCAGAGATGAATTCTCATTCAGTGCCAGAGAGGGCTGGATACGACTACACTCACGTGGTGTTCTGGTGTTGAGAAGTCTTTGGGCTTTGCCTAATACCCAGGCAAAGTACAGAGGTTAACCTTTCATGGGAAAACCTAAGCATGTCCATTGATTTTGACACTAATTAGCAAGCACTTGACTGTTGCTTGTCATGTTGGTAGAAAAAGGACAATGAAACTGCAAGCTGATAGATTCCTTCCAAATCAGCTCTCCTTGCCTAGGAGTGTTTGCTGTGAACTGTTTCCCAGATTTGGACACTATAAGATGACAGAGTGAAGTCACCTGTTCTGGGTTCCTGTTCTTCTACAGCAATAACCCCTTCTGAGCTTTGGATTAGGTCATTATTAATGACATATTTCCAGGTTTCATAATGAGTGTGTCCTGAAGTGTTGGACCATAACACTGCAGTCTTGTTATCTATGGGGAAATTAATTTATGTAATTTTATGTATTTATTGACCAGTATTAACAATAACTTCCTGGTCTTAGAGCATATGTGACTGGATTTAAGGCTACTAATGGTGCTTTTCTTTCGCAAAAGGTGACATCAACATTTTTAAGTGCTCCTGAATACTTCCAAGTTTTTATTATAAATTATAGTACGAATCTAGCACATCTGATGGTATGGTATAACAATCCGTCACTGTCAGCGTTCACCTGCAATGTCTTCATCCCCTGTTAAATTCAAGCCATTGAAAATCTGCTTTGAGAGCCTTAAAAGCTCTGAATTTGGCTTAAAAATAATGAGTATTTGTTATAATATTACATTCTTCTTTTTCTGTGCAAATAATATGTAGCTATATATGCATTGGTTGGGTACATGCATGTGAATGTGTAAATGTTAAATGTATGAATGTGAATACAGAGAAATAGTTTGAATAGGTAGACATTGACTACACAGCAAAAATATGGGAACATTGGTGATACAACTAAAGAAGCAATAATCTTGTGAAGACATCCTGATTTCACTGATTCTCTCCATGAATAGTGCTTTGCTTTCTTTTCTGCTACAAGAACTACCCGAAATATCTTGCTGAATTTTATTAGCAATGTTATTTTTTTACCCTGGAATGACTAGTAAAAGACATCCTTGAAGTTAATGAGAGAACAAACAAAAGACCATCCAAACAAAATGGGGATGTTACTGCCTGGGAAGTAATTTTGTGATGGATAAAAGGTCAGAGTAGCTTTTTGTCAGTGGATTTTCCTGTTGGGAGTATTTATCATCTACAAAATGCTGCATCTGCAGCCTTTGCAAGTATTTTTTCAATAACAAAGAGCTGAATAATTCCATCATTTCTGAAAAACCACTCACCTATATTGAAATACCGTGGAGAAGAAAACCTTTTAGCTAAGAGGTTTGGAGGCAAGTTGCAGACAATAAGTACTGTTTCTTATGGCCATTAATAACTTGCCATATTTGGTTGAAGAGGCAGCAGGATGTATATAACCTCCATGTTTTATGAAGAAGTAATTAATTCAGTTGTATTCAGGTTTATGTTCACTTTCTTACGACTATTTGTCAGTCATTAGCACAAGTGACCATAATACTCCACAGGCTGTGACAGGGTGCAGGGCACTATTGCTCAGAGCTGGTGCTGTAACATAAGCAAGAACATGGGTTTGGCTCAGAGTAGGTTCTTCCCAAACTCAGTGTCACCACGAGATTGCTCCAGACCCTGCATCCTCCCACTGACTCTAGCAAAACGGAAGGAGACTTAATCCAGACTGGAGTCAGATCCTGAGTGAAGCCCTTATTCAGGCCAAAGACTATTAATGATGTGGGGTTTTTTGGGGGGTGGATAATTTCCAGAGATGGGCTTATTCAGAATTTATTCAAAATGCGTTTCGTTCTTAATTCAGTGCAGTTTACTCAGCTAATGGATGTATCTTCCATGCTCTGTGTTCTCCTCTAGAGCGTCAAGGCATTTGAATTCAGACAGAAGGCCTAAGTTTTTTTTCAACATTCTACTAAGTTACTGCAGTGCATCCTAGAACTCATTTTTCAATAAGAAAATCTGCTGAGGATCTGAAGGAGTCTGCAGGAGATATGGAATATTTCAAAAACATCCAGCCTGATAAAATTTGTGAAATTTTAGTATCTGGAGCAGGCAACTCACAGGGTTACTTAAAATTTATTTTAGGGCAAAATAACTTGGTCCTAATTAGTGTGTTTTGAAAGTCAAAGCATATTTGTATAGAGGGAGGAGTACACTGAAAGAATAATTAAAAGATTGCTTGTATTATTAATAATCTGATTAAACAGAAATGAACACTCAGCTAGTTACTACTTCTGCAATTAGTAGCACTGGGTTAACTAATTAGCAGGCACTGAATAAACCTGCAAGAATGACTTGCTTTTTGAAACTTTTATCAATGGCAAAGCTGAGGTAGGATGCTAGTCTCATTAACAGTGTAAATAGCCACAGCCATTGTACTCTAAACAGCCAAGATGCAACACTCGACTGCTCTTCAGCTATGACAGGAATTGTCAAGAATGTAAGAGAAGCCCATTTTTCTTAATGAGATAATGTAGTCTACGACTATGCACTGTGGCATTTAATGGTAAGTCAGGTATCTGGAATAGCATGAATTAATAGAGCAGTAGTTTGGAAACATCAGTCAGACTAGTGCATGCAGAGGGACTCAGTTATAATCAAAGTCAATGCAGCATTCAATGTCAATTCAAAGTCAATGCAGTAATTTCTTAAAACACTGGTTTATGTGTGTTTTTTCCTCCCCTGGCTGTTATCCATTTTGATATTTATGCTGTAGTTCAGGACTGTGTGGGAGTGAGTCGGGAAGGGGAGCTATTGTGCGAAGGGATGATGGCCCAGCCAAGGATGCTTTCCCAAATACAGAGGTGTACGAAGGTATTTTTTTGCTCCATATGAATTGTAGTTTCAGAGGAATGTGAATATATCCAGAAGCGTGTTTTAATGTTATATGTACAACAGTGCATAACCAGAGCTACTACCTTTGGTGCAACTTTTTGAGATTTCCTCCTCTGTGCAATAAATATCCAGACATATACTTCATCTGTAGAATCCATATAACTAAGGGGAGAGATGAGATTATTGCTTAAAATACATGCCTTTTTGGTCTGCCAAGTTGTGCCGAGAGTGGTAGGTGGCCCAGGGAGCTGGCCCTGCACCAGGACTCTCCAGGAGCTGCCTGGCCAGACAGCTGTGCAAGGAAAACACATTTTGTTGTTGAAGCTGAAGGTAGAGATACTATACAGGCAGTTGAAGCTAAAATCTCATTGTGAGGGGTGTAGAGAGCTTCATGGAGACAAAACTGAGTGTTTTGGAGGTGGATAAAGGATCATTTGCTAACATAAATATATTTCCAGATGGTATCTACCTGTGTCTCCAGTATCTCTGAAATGCTTATGCGGATTTTTAAACTGAGATGGGACCCCACGTCTCTTCATATGGGCTTTGACAAAATGTGAAATGACCATGAGAGGGTGGCTTTGACAGCCCAGCCAGGTGGCACAGCTGTACTCAGGTAACCATCAGGTTTAAAGAATAAGCATAACCTTCTTAAGCCTGGGCCGCAGGCCTGAAGACATTTTAAATATAGTTGTGACTAGAGAGGTTTTTTTCCTTGCTTTGTAGCAAAATAGAATATAACCTGATTTTTTTTTTAAAGTTCCTATAAAAACTTTTTTAAACATTCTGATAGTCTAAAATTTAAGTTAAAGACATTAAGTGATTACATTAGAGGAAAAATGAATGTAGCCCATAATCTTTCAGAGAAATTATATATTGAAATAATTACAAAAAGCACATATATGTTTTTCTGGTCAGGTACTATGACACTTTTGCATGTGTCATGTTATAATTGATACTTAGTTATTTTCAGCTCTTGCATGTTTCTAAGAAGACTATTATGAATGCATCAGAACATTAATGAACATAGATTTCCTGCCACTCACTAGGCATTTGTGGACAATTATAATACTTTATAGGTAATATTAAGTTATGAGTGCCAAAGTTACATTAAAACGGCTCATTGCTAACATTTGAATTCAGCTCAGCCAGGGTCTCAGCTGAAGTGATGACCAGCTGCAAATATTATTACAATGCATGTTTTCAGCATAAGGAGCTCTCACAGAAAACAGCAAGAACAAAATTCAATAAAAAAGAACAATTTAGAGGGAAATTATGATTGCTTCCTAACATGTAGCTGTAATCTACTTCTGTATTTTGAGTTAGAAGAAAAACTAAATATTTTAAAGCACATACTCCCTCAAAGATGTTTTAGTTGTATTATAAGGAACATAGAGAGTGCTGAGAATTATATTTAAACTTAGACAAACTTAATGAGAACTGAAAAATTCTACGTCAGTTTTTCTTTCTGTTATCTTTCATGTGTTGAGAAAAATCTAACAAAAATGCTATCAGAACAGTACTCTTATGCATTCAACAAAAGGCATTAAACCTCCTACAAGATTGCACAGTTTTTAACTAAAGATATAGAAACAGATAAATAAAGTGGGAACAAAGCTGTTACTTCTCTACAACAGAAAGAGTGGTAAAATATGATTTGAAGGAGAAAGTGGGCAGAGGTTTAGGCCTTCTCTGCAGGCAAGTAATAAGAGTATGCAGAGTATGAAAAACTTAATAGGAAAAAGTAATCCAAGATATTGCACTTGATTTTTTCCCCATTTTAAAGGGAAGTTTTTACCCTAGATGAGCTCAGTATTCACAAACTGAAGCTTGAGGTTTACTTATTATTTATTATGTACTTTGTTATTTATTATTCTGATTTATTTTAAAAAGAAACATTTAAAAAAAAACACTAAGCCAGTGCATGTTGACAAACTTTTTAACATGTTATAAGCAAATTTGCCCCCTCTAGCAATTGGTCCCTTACAGAAACTTTGGGAAGATAAATATTCCTTGAACATCAGCAAGTCTGGGCTCTCTTCTGCACTGGGTGGGAGAACTGCAGTGGATAAAATTCCTTCCCATCCTCCATTCAAAGTAAATACTGTCCAGAGGAGCCCCTTATTTCTTCTTTGTGCCAAAGCAAGCCTTAAACAGGGTTTCCTTGTGAGACCTGCACTCAGTGATCAAGGCCAATTACAGTGCAGGTTTACATGGTCACAACATGAAACTGATCTTGAGACGGAATAGACCTGAATATTCCTGCCACCATTATTCCTACTTCTGCCTTCTAAAGTGGAGGCAAATAAGACCCAGATTCTCGCTATTTTTACTTCCTTCACTACACTCCATTGCAGCTCTCAGGAGCAGAGTTTAATGACAATCTTTATAACCCTTGTCAAAATTCATAATTTTAAAACAACAGGAGGAAAATTATCAGGGGAATATATGTCTGGTATGGGTCAATTTTACTTCCTTGCTAGAAGGAGAATCTAGGATGTTTAAAAATATAAAACAATTTATATAGGTTATTTTTCACTTTAAGACAATATGACAGCTTATAAAACCTATCACATGTCTGATGTGAGCTTTAATGAGTTTTACCCTTGCTTTTTGCAGAAAAAGCTTTGCAGACTTCCTGTGCTCATTGAAAAATGTGGTATTTACTGCTGCATAGATTGTTTCAAAACCACTCTATAAAATCCCTACAGACACAAGCACTGCTCACACTCATGCACTAGCATTTGAATCTTCCTAGAAATGTAGGTTTTACCTCAATTTTTTGCTTCCTACTATATTCAAGTGGTGAACTAATCTGCAACTGCATCAACATGAGGCTACCATCATGAGGATGTTAGGTTTTTTCAGCGGCCCACAGTTTTACAACGTCCTCTTAGAATTCAGATGAGAGGGAATTGCTTTATTCCTCTTGATCAGGTATTCTAGAAAGAGAGATGGGCCTGAGCACACGTCAGGTTTAAAATGCTGACAGACTGATTTAGTACTTACTGACAACTTGAGTACACAGTATAATCTTGTTTCAAAATGCCGTCTAAAGCAGTGCTGTTGAAATAGTGTTCAGAGAGTCACTTTTCCAGCAGTCACAGTGACAAACTTCAGGATTAAACTAACATACAGTATGATTTTTTTTTTTAAAGACCTGAATGCAGAAGACATCAACATAAGCTGTATCCACATCCTTTTTCATTTCACAGGTAATGGTTATATGGTTTTACATAACATTGGTAAATGACATGCAATAATGAACGTTGACTGCAAGCTAGAAAGTTCCCCAGCGTATGTAGAAAAAGCTGTTGCCTGTTCTCAGGACCCTGGTTTAAAGGAGGAAAGCCAACTTTACTTTTGCTGAAGCCAAACGCCCTCCATATGTTACATACATGCAGCAGTGGATTGTCTGGGCCAGATAAAATCAGCCTAGAAGGAAACTGAATCCTGCTCAGGGATGGAGAGAGATGCTTAAGGAGCACTTGGACTTTATGTGTGTTCATGTTTGTGACTACTGTTAAAGTGTTTATTAATAAATACAGATTGTGCTTTGCTTTTTGGATTAATTACTTAGAGCAAGAGGGGATCTTCTTCTGGCTGAAGGGAAATTATGGAGGTAGGCTCAGGTCAATTCATGTAATGGATTTAGGTAGCCATGGAAAGAAGAAAGAGCATTTATCTCAAATGCCTTTAATTTCCCTTTTATATTGAGAGATACTTTTAACACTTGTAGAATGCAGATGACATAAAACTGAGAGGAAGTGTCGATCTGCTGGAAGGTTCGGAGGCTCTTCAAAGAGACTTGGACAGGGCTACAGGCTTGGGTAGAAATGGCTGGAGAGATGCCAGGCAGAGAGAGACCTGGGGGTGTTGATGGACAGCCGGCTGAACATGAGCCAGCAGTGTGCCCGGGTGACCAAGAAGGCCAACAGCATCCTGGCTTGTACTAGGAATAGTGTGGCCAGTAGGAGCAGGGAAGTGATTGTGCCCCTGCACTCGGCACTGGTGAGGCTGCACCTCAAGTCCTGTGTGCAGGTCTGGGCTCCACAGTACAGGAAGGACATCGAGGTGCTGGAGAAGGTACAGAACAGGGCAGCCAGAATGATCAGGGGACTAGAGGGTAAGAGAGGCTGAGGGAGCTGGGGCTGTTCAGCCTGGAGGAGGCTGAGGGGAGACCTTCTCGCTCTCTACAACTACCTGAAAGGCAGCTGTAGTGAGACGGGTGTTGGCCTCTTCTCCCTAGTGAATAGAGATAGGACAAGAGGGAACAGGTTCAAGTTGTGCCAGGGAAAGTTTAGGTTGGATATTAGGAAAAACTTCTTCACCGAAAGGGTGGTGAAGCATTGGAATGGGTTGCTGAGGGAGGTGGTGGAGTCATCATCCCTGGATGTGGCACTTCAGGAGATGGTTTAGTGTTACGGTGGTGTAGGGCTGTAGGTCGGACTTAATGATCTTAAGGTCCTTTCCTACCTTGATGTTTCTGTGATTCTATGATTATCATCATTCAAATTGGTACCTGATAAGATGGTTCCTTTCAAAAGCATGAGGGTCTTTGCCTCATCTGTTTTTCTCTACTGAAACCCTGATAATGATAATTTCTATATTGCAAAGTCCTCATAATTGGCTCATACCTCAAGTATGACAGACCATTTCACTTTTTTTTTAAGCCATACTTTTTTCAGTGTGCCAGCATTATTACATAGCTTTAATGGTATATTTAATTTCCAACATAGCAGAATACTGTTGTGGTTTTTTAAAAATTTATTGTCATGAACTCCTCATTCCCTGCAGATCTTCCTGCATTTTGGCCATCTGGGCTTTGTCTTCATCTTTGCCTCTGCTAAGTTAGAGATGGAGGCAAAGAGGAAACAACTGAACCAAGCAATACTGCTTAGATTTTTTATAGTGTCAAAATAGGCCAGTGCCAAACCGAGCCCCTCTATATTCATGCTTACTCAGTTGTTACATATATATGAGAGAGTCTTACACACTCTTAGCAAGCTTCTCGCTTCTTCCACCCAATGCTCATCTATTCTGTGTGCACCAACACAAGCTATCCAGCCATGACCTCTCCTTTCACTTGAGTTAATACAGAGGCTATGCAGACAGATGTGGAACTATCAGCACACACCTTGTAAATGTAGGTCAGCACAGGTTGAATCTTTGGTGACATGGACACTTTCTTTTACGATTTCTTTGTGCTTCCATAGGCATTACTGGCCAGAATAGGAAAGGTTTCCATGTAGGAATAAATAAAACTCACAGTGCTCTGTTTCTACAGTCTTGTCTGCGTCATATAAGAAAATAAGCAGGAATTGGACACATTTCCTCAGCAGGTGTTGCTCTGAATGCGCACAGGACAGACTTTCCCCATTAAAAGTAGGCTAGGATGTTGTTTCTTTTAAGACCCAGACTTCTGCCCTGCTGGGACATGCTGTCTGCCTGCAAAAGGGTTGGGGGAGACAAATACAGACCAAATTTGTTGTAGTATTACTAATTCATCTTAGACGCTGTAATTTTGAGCCTTGGCAGGGTGATTTAGTCCTGTGCTCACTGTGGCTTCTCTCCATTTCTCTGGCTGCCACAAACTCACTCTCATGATCATCTGTTTAATTCTGTGTTATGACAGAGAATGAGGAGAAATTCCAATGTCAGCCGAGAGGTGGAGCACTGTGCTGTATGACTGGAAATTTAGCACTTTGCCCCCAGTTTGGGATACCTATGATGCATTAATAATTGAATATAACTTAAAATAACACAGAGAACAAACCCCTAGAGAACTGTGGGTTGTGCAGCTTGATACCGGCCCGGCTCCTACACAGGCTTCAATGGTGTTTGCTCTGGGCTGTTACACAGTCCCATTGTCTAGAGATTAACATTAGCACTAAGACACCCCTTGTTGCCCGACTCATGTGCTGCACTCCCACACATGCTAGCAACCCCACCTTCAGCTCCTATGGAGGAGGTGGCATTTACTGGCTGTTCAGAGGGTCTGAGGAGGTTTAATTTAGTAATTATTATAATTTGGGGCCTTGAGTTGTGTAATCCTTTATGAATGTAAAGCATTAAAAAAATCCCAGTTGTTTGAACTTTTTAAATGCTAATATATAAAGCACCAATTAAAAGAACAAGTATAGCATTAAAAATAGTTCAGCTGCCTTTTCTTTTTTTCCTTACTAATTATTCATGTTAAATATTTTACTTATTACTGAAACAGTGTGAATCTGTTATTTTTCCTTTTGAAAGGGAGATTTTTTTTTCCAGTCAGCAAGTAGTAAGAGCTATATGGTGTTTAGTCAAAGAATTATAGAGAATAAAGAGACAGGAAGAAAAGTCAAGACCATAATAACAAGTAAGAAAGTCAGCTATGAGGCTTATCATTACCAATAAATTTTTACCTTTTGTGTAAAAGTGTGTACGTGTCTCTTCGGTCAAGTGCAATGCACGCTTTGCACGTTATTAGTTCCTTTGATGCCAGAGGGACTAACTCTAGCTGTTGAAAATATGATAAGAATGATAATTTATTGTTTCCAGAAGCTCCATCAATTTTGTATATCGTTGGGCAAGTATGGTATTTTAAGACATCTGGAAGATCAATAAGCAACCTGTATTTTCACTGCTGGCCAATCTGAGTCCATAACCTATACAAACTATATCCATGGACTCCCGTGGAATATCTGTTCTGCTCTGTTGCTGTTTACCTCTGACTACTTGTAATATTATAGATTTATTCTGGATGTGAGTGCAAGTTGCAAGACAAGATATTGATTCAGAATACCTGGTAATAGAATAGTAATTGCTTTGCTTTAAAATTAAGTGACCATACTCATTTTAGAATCTATAGCATTTAATCATTTCTAGTAGTATCTCATGATATGAAGTAGAAGAGACTCCACACCCAATTACCCTCACAAAAACAATAGTTCATGTTGTATTTCACAAACAAATGTCAATCAGAAAAGCTCTTCTTACGTACCAGAAGTGCACCTGATTAGAACTTAGGTTCCCTCTCCAGGGAGGGGAAGCCAAAATAAGATGTACCTTTTGAATTACTTGTAGATACATATAAATAAAAACTATTTTTATTTCTGTTCATATAAATATACTTCTGTTTTGTGCTAAACTAATAAAGTAACTTGGAATTAGATATACTCTATAGGGTTTTTTTATGAATACAGATGTAATACAAAAGCTATAGTCTTAAGTAAATAGTAGGTTTTTCTCTCCCTTACAGTATTTAACAAGTAAAAAAAAAACAAAACCCCAAACCATTGCTTCTAGCACTGATTTGCTGTGTTGTGCTGGAAATAGTGTCTGATGCATTTTTCTGCTTTGAAAGATTAAATTCCCTGTGGCACATAGGCTGCATATTTTCTAAATTGTGAATTAATTAGCATTTTTTAAAATGTCTGTTTATGAATACCTTTGTGATAATAATTACTATTTACAAAGTTTTAATCAGGAGAGTGAAATTTTAAAGGAAGAATACTTGAGGGAACAGATTTTTACCTTTCGGTTATTACTACCACAATTTATTCTTTTCCAGTCTGTCAGTTCGTTCACCTCTTATTTTATCTCTATTTTAAGTTTATTTCCTTTCCACTTGTATGGTTTTTTACCTCTTACCAGGGGCATGAAAAAACAAGAATGAAGCTACTCTTTTACTTAGTAAACATAACTTGCTCTGAGAGAGGGTTAGAGGAGGGACTTACTGAGGGATTTTTGCTCTCAAAATGATTAACTCAGTCTTTCATAAACTTGGAGAAACACAGGAACCTGATATGACTGCTAGACATGACATTGGTATGAACTGACTAAGGAATTGCCACCAATACCATAGCAGTTTATCAGTCAGAATCCTTCTGGCTGGTTCAGAACCTCTAAAGGAGGAAAAACACATCCGATGGCCATACAGAGATTCAGAAAAACCTAATAATTGGGCTTGTCATTCAAAGTAAGAAAAAATAACTAAGCAGCTGTAAGTGTTTTTCTTCTCCCTATCCTCAGCAGAGCTGAGGAGAACTTTACAAAAGATGCCTGGAGCCAACTGTACACAAACAAGTGGAAAATCTCATTAGATTTTAACACCTTGAAGGAGCTGCACTTTTTACAGTACAACCATTTTCTTTTCAGACCCTCCAGCACCTTAATCAATTAGGTACCACCATCCTGACACTGATTCATACAAAGGTTACTTTAAAGTGTTTTTGCAGTGTGGAAAACATATCTTTAAAGTCAATATAAAAGGATTTTTGTCCACATGAGAATCAGTGCCAGTGTTATCATATGACATTTCCTTGATCTGCTGTACATCTTTCAATTCTGCAGACACTGGACCTGAGATTTCTGGAAGCGACTAAGAAAAACAAAAGAAAAGGTCTTTGGCTTTTTTATCCCTGGTGGGAGGAAATATGTCTTTGTCTTAATCCTCCTGTCCTGTTCCTCATCCCCAATAGGTTTGCTAATACTGGCTAATTAGCAAAAGGTAAAATATTATCATGATCAAGCAGCTGCAAATTTAATATGTTGCTTAGCTGAGAAAATATGCTTACTGCTCTGCACTCGTTGCAAAAACAAAAAAATGGAGTTTTTAAGTTAGCTAATTCAAGATGGGTGACTTGGATAGAAGGCTTGAACAAAATTTTAAAAAATACAGATGAGTTCAAATCTCTTCTCTTTTTACAAAAGCAAATCTGATAATCCTCATGTCTGGTTGTCTTATGTATTGTTATATCTCATTCAAGCAAATACCACTGCTTCAAAAAGCTTTCCATTCATCTTAATTAACACAGTTGGAATTAAGTGGCATTTGGTGGACCAAAGCATAGCATCTATTCACACTGCTCTCCATAATTCTATCGCATACTTGATGTCATTTGGCTGTCAGGTAACTTGGAGTAAAACACTTCAGACAGACAACCCTTTATGGCTGTGATGAAGTAAGATGCTGTAATGCAGAGCTACTATATTATCATAGGATTTTGGCTAAACAGAAACAAACAAAAAAAACAAGTAAAATTTCTGTGGTGTTTATGTTTTACATCACACTGGTTTTTACATCATATTTGTCAGTTAAATACCCTTTGGTAGTTCATTGAGTAACATTAACATCAAGATTGTGTCATTTTCTTTTTCTTATGGTCAGAGTGCTGGGTGGAATGTTTTCCTTTCTTTTTAGATGTGCTTGTTTCTCAGCTTCTAGAAAAAGTAGGCTTAAAAGAGTGTATATTTTAACCAGAGCAGAAAGAAAGAAAGGGTTTTGATTTGCTTTCTACATGCAAGAACTTATTTCAAGGTAGTTGACTTTGGCCCTAGTAGAGTTTCAATTTAAAAAGTAATTCAGAATTAGAGGCGGTCAAGAATTTCCTTCCACATTGATTATGTAATGGAAAATGCACATGCAGTAGAATGAAGGCAGGAGTTGCCCAAAATCATTGCCCTCTTGCAGTGAAGAGTGTCAGTGGCTGAATGGTGCTTTGGTAGGAAATGAACAATTTTAGAATTTCCAAACATAACACTGTCAAGAAAACCCGAAGGAAATGTTGGTTGCTTCAGTTTTATTCCTAAACTAAGAAATAAATATCAAAATATTGGCATTTCTGTTGGAAACTGGGAAATTGGGATTTTGCGTAGCTCACAAGGAGAGGAATAGCAGCCACACCATAACCCCCACTGTGAGAGGGGTCATTGCCATCCCTGTACCATCTCCTGTCCTCCTTACAGACTATGCCATTTGTTTGTAGAAAAGAATTATTTGAAAAATTCACCAGCACGATCACTCTCATATTTCCTCTTACTTGTATTTTGTATTTCTTGGTGTGAGCATCACTAAGTTGTCTGCCTTCCATTTTTTTTTCTAGTTACTGCAGCTGTGATAGCACAAAGCCCCAGGCTAAGCACTGCTAACAGCAAGAACACTTTTAAGACCACACCAGGAGTAGACAAGTACCCAGCATGGCATATCTGTATGTTATACCCTCCTCAGACTTTTTGTTGTTCATTCTGCTTCTTCTGGAGCAGAGTTTCACTCTTGGCAGCCTTCCTCTGCAATCTAACGCACTCTTTCATCTCCTCTTGTGCTCAGACAACGGGGCCCTGTCAGCACCAGTGGAATGAAGCATTTCTGAAGAAAGAAGAAACCCCCTGACAACAGAAAGAAGATGCAGCCAGAGAAATAATTTGAGACAGTGGTGGAAAGAGGAGGAGCGTGAAGAGAAAACATAAAGGCAGAAGAAGAGACAGGACAAAGGGGAGAAGAGATGAAAAGCAAGGGCAGAACTGTGGGGGAGAGGACAAAAATACTGCATAACCACCAAAGAGCTTAGAGATTCTGAAAAACATTAAGTGTTGGTGTATTCAGAAATCAACTTTTTTTTAGCTGTGTGTAGAACAGTATATCCAACTTAGTTTTAGCATCTACAGAGCTGCAAAGCAACCACCTTATCCATTATTTTAATGCAACATGTCAAGGTTGACATTAAACTTTGCCCTATGCAGTGGCAGCTGTCCTATCTCCTTTGGGGAAAAAAAGACTGCATTTTCCTCTGCTAGGTCTGCACTTGTATCCTGAAGCTTTTCTAAGCCTTGCAGAAATAATGCAGAACCAGATGTATAAGCTCTGCCACACAGAATCTGCAGTCAGTTCACAGAACCACAGAATGTTAAGGGTTGGAAGGGACCCCAAAAGATCATCTAGTCCAGCCCCCTTGCCAGAGCAGGATCATCCAGAGTAGGTCACACAGGAACGCGTCCAGGCGGGTTCTGAATGTCTCCAAACAAGGAGACTCCACAACCTCCCTGGGCAGCCTGTGCCACGGCTCTGTCTGTCACCCTCACAGGGAAAAAGTTCTTTCTAATGCTTTTGTGGAACAAAAATGTGAGCCCGCTCACATTTGTGGAAGAAAAGAGAAATACTCCTTCAAAAGCCACAGGCAGCCTGGGTATCTGCTTTTTCATGTTACCTTTAAGATTAAGAAGGTAAGTTTTTTTGTTTTTTTCAGTTTTCTGTCTTTTAGGGTGCCATTTAACATTCCTAAGCAGCTTATTGCACAGTAGGAATGGGAGGATAGGAGGGTGCTTTTTGTCTGATCTCTGTGATTTATTGTTGAACTTTCAAACTGTCGGATTCGGTCACCTGAAACCCTCACTCATCTCACTAGCACTAAAGAGAAAAGTGCTTCTGGTTTTGATTTATTCTAGAAATACGTGTTTGTTTTTATATTATGAAGCACAAATTTACTATAATGGTTTGTAGATCCCTAAGGAGAAGCTTTTCCAGCCGGGTTCACATATTGATAATGTAATACAATATATTTTCCTTTATGACTTTGCAGTGCAGGTCTCAAAAGCTCAACTTAAAAATCTGTGTGAAACTTGTAAGTTACCCTATGGAGGTGATTGGTGCCAGGTGCCAAGACATGCCTGCAGACCACTCTCTCCATATCAGGTGGAAACCGGCACCTTGATATCGGCAGTGCTGAAACAGAGTACATCTAACTTAGTTTTATAAATGTTTCATTCCTTTTTTTGAGCAGCATTTGTTTTAGATCTGCTTCCCTAAAGTCTTGGCACCACATGACTCATCACAAGATGACAAGAAAAAGACTTCGAAGATACAATGTTGTTGTCAGAAAAAGATGGGCCTTTTTGATATTAAGAACATTTAAGGACATAGTCTATAGACGTAAATTCATGTAACTGCTATTGGGAGTAAATGCCATTTCTGTTTGGATAAGAAGCAAAGAATGCTAGAAATTTAAATTGTCAATGAAAAACACAAGATTTTCCATGCTCTGCTGACTGAAATCATCTTCCTTGAGCCCGTGGGCTTCCCCAGCCTCGCTGAGGGGCTCAGCCCTGCCCTGGGGTAGCTGGAAGCAGCCCCTCAGCTCCCCTCAGAAGGGGACCCCGACACTAGACATGGACACCTAATCGTTCCCCTGTATCTTCTGGTGTATCTTCACCTTCACACAAATGTTTTAACTTCTGGAGCACGTGTTCAACAGGACAAGGTCGGGCCCAGGGAGGTATATGGTGGGACTCAGGTGAGGGTTGGAGGAAGGAGGGATCTGCCAGGGAGCAGCCCTGGAGCCACGGCACAACAAGGCATGGCTGTGCAGTCGGCAGTCCCAGCCTCTGTCTGGAAAGCCATTCAGTTTCTGGAAAAGCAGAGGTTTTCAGCAGCGATTGCTTAATTTGCTTTCACTGGAGTTACTAGAAAGGAGAGCTGGCAAACCCTCAAGATATTCCAGGAAACACAGCATACTTCTAATTCATATCATTTAAGCATCTGAGAAGCTTAAAATTATGATAATAGCACCTCAGGCCCAAACACAGCAATTTTGCAAGCCTTTTGGAGATAGAGGATGGTTTTAACTCTGGCTTCAGCTGTAGGTTTGCAATCATCTTTTGCTGAATGTTCTCTAAACACATGCTTTACATTTTGCTGGCTTGGGGCATGTTTGAAAGCCCACTATTTTTATTAGGTTGTCCCTCCAGTAAGCATGTATTCAAGAATGTATTTGGGAAACGGACAAAAAAGTATTGGGATACATCCGTGAAGAAATTCTTTTTGCAGTATTCACCCAGACCAGTGGCCAAGGAGGTGTGAGAACAGTAACCCCACTTCTGCTGGAGAGTGAACATCAGTATACAGCAACCAGCACTGTTGTTAACGTAAATCGACCAAAAGCCTACATGAGATATAGAAACATTTCCCAAAGTTAACCCAAATTGAGATTCATTTTAGTAGTGTGGAAATTCAAAATATTTGGGGTTTGTGTGTGTGTATTTCAACGTTGTTCTCCTTATTGTGCCATAAGGGGATAACGGCAAAGGGTGAGCTCCAGGCACTAACAGTTTTTACTCTAATGAATACTAGATGGGTTTCCCCAATGGCTTGTTATCAGTCCTCTCCGATGGCCTGTCTGGGCAGCTAGTGAAAAAACATGTCCTGTAAGGCAGGTCTGCTAACATTGCTCGCAAAGAGGAATTGTCTCCCAGTGCCATACAAGAGCAAAGTTTTCCTCCATTTCTAGAGTGAAAAGTGGTGCTGCAGCACTTGTTCCTGCTGGGGATCTACAGTCCTTGTACTGCTGGAGGAGTCAGCACCCCTACACTCCTTTCTTTTGTGTCACTCACTGGCATCGTAGCAAGTCACTGCCATAGCAGAGGAAGGTGAGCTTGTGCTTTTGGGCGATTTGCTGGATGAGAGATACTGTGATGAAGAGCTGAGCTTCCCTCCCCAGGAGGGAGCTGGGTACATGCCTGAATGCTCAGAGTACCTGAATACTTCTCCCTCTCTTCCTTCCTTGTATTTATTTCTGCTCTTTACTAGAGCTATTAGAGGCTTTAAGAGTCCCCAGAGTGCATCTCCTGAAGCAGAGGTGCTCTGTATAAGAATGCTGTGAAGCAGCTGTCTACATTGCTTGGGGAATACCCTGAGGATGGGATCTGATGGCCATGGTTAATGCAAGCGGCTTCAAAGTAAGCTGGTGCAGAAGTTGCACATGATGAACTGCACGAATGCATAGCCATTAAGAGATGTTACAGCAGTGGCCACTGGAAGAGTCAGTTTCTCAGCAGCTACTACATACTGGTACCAGAGATACTACCAGCATTTCCTATTGCACAGACAGGAAATTCTGACACCTCACATGCAACCCTATTCCTGGAGTTAGAACAGGGAGTAAGTGCAGGCTAATAAAGTTTGGTAAGGATGAACTTAGAAATCTGACACAAGGAAAACTAATGCTGTTCTTAGTCTAAGGAAAATAAGAAGGTTAATAAGCTTAATTTGTCTTTTAAGAACAGCAATATTAAGAATTAAGTTTCAAAATGGGGCTGTGGCCTACACAATGGTTTCTGAACGCTGCTCCCTCACAATAAATGCAGAAATAGTACGATAACCACACTGAGGTATCCATTTCACATTCAGTCTCTCTGTGTTTAGCATTTCAGTCCAAAACAGTATTAATCACAGTGTTAGAGCTGGAGTACCTTGTGCCTCTAAACATTTCACAGAAGGAAGGTTTCCATGGGTGCCAAGGCTGTCAAGTAAATCCTGTGGGCTAGAGCATCTCCATCCTCTTCAGTGACCCCTGGCTATGCCAAGGTCTTTTCCAAATTGCACAAATACAGTGCTGTTACCTTCGTATTTTTGCTTGGCACAAACTAGGACCTGGTCTCAGCTCCAGAAAGGTGGACAAACTTACTGAGCTTTCCAATAAATTCAAGATGCTCTGGGATTTTAGGTCTAAACAGACTGAAAGAGAGCACTGCAGAAATTATCACAGAGGACAGGTCCTGATCCCACAGCACCATGCAGGGAATACTCTGCAAAGCTAAACCTACTGCTCTGGGACTGCTGAACATCTGTCCCTTTTTCTATATTTTGTGTCTCATTTTATTAGTAAAAGACACTATTTCTTTCTAGCATTGACTGAGGAAGGAAGAGAGAGGTTCAGGAAGAAGATAAGCACATGTAAAATGTTTGTTTTACACTGGTTTCAATGAGAAGAACAGAAAGGGGGAAAACATGCTCCAGTTTGGCTGTTTTGGCTGAAACCCTGGGGCTAACTTTACTACGCTTGTGCCATTTCTGGCCACCTGTACAGGAAAATTTGACTCTACACCATGTGTGCAGTGATTCCAGACGGCTCCCACTGTACATGTAAATCAGTGCTGTTTACAGCAGGGATAACAGATATGGTACCACGTCTGTCATCCTCACAGCACTGTCAGCTCATTCCAGATAGGTGACAGCAGCCTCCACTCCTGCAGACAATTCATAAAAATTATAATGAACAATTGTTAAGAAAACTCTGCTCTGGCAGTCTGATGTTTTGCTTATAGAAATGGCAATGTTCTAAATAAAAAGTAGTTTGAGATTCTGCCCATATGAAAACTATTATAAAAGAAAAAGGTATTTTGCATCAAAACCAGTCACTTATTGTCTTGGATAAATATACAAAACACTCTATCTTGAGCTTTCTTTTGTGAAAATCAGGAAAAAGCCCAATGTTGTGTTTCATGTAGCTTCAATCCCACCTTCTGGGCCAGCTGGCAACCCTGGAATTTTCAGATTGTAGTTGCTTCTTTAATTGTTTTCCAATTATTCATTTTAAGATTTTTAAACATAATCCCAGGCCATTCAATTAACATCACTTCACAGTGCATGCGGTCTGCCATCCATCTGCTCAAGTTGTCGTTAGCTGACACTGTCTTGTGTCTGGTGTTCATAACTATCAAACATATCTCCAACATAATCCACCTTCTGTTCCCACCTAGATAACAGATTTTGCCATTTTTTATTCTACCACCTGTGAAGCTATCAACATCTTTCCACTGGAGATTTGTCATTGGTGAATGCACATGTTTGGAACTGAGGTTACTTTAATACATTCACAGAAAAAGCAAGTGATAATATATTTTAAGTCTAGAAATGATTATTCTCTGCTCTAGCTTCTTCTGTAACACAGACAATAAAATTTTGCTGCTCTAGTACCTGATACTACTTTAATAAGAATACTTAAACCAAAGTCTGTTTAAAAAAATACTTTCTACTTAACATTTAACTGGTAATAAATCCACAAAATTATCCTGAGAATTAACTACTCTCACTAATAAAAATTTGCACCTTCTCAGTTTGAAAATGTTGAATTTTGACTACAAACATATTGTTTTATTTATAATGAAAACATTTCCCATCCACCTTCTGGCTCTTGCAGAGGTTCATAAACAAGAGCTTGTCACATCTAAACTTTCTCTTTGAATAAATACACCTCTTTTTTTTTGTCATAAAGCATGGTCCTGGCCCTTGATTATTCTTGGAGCTATAAATCCTAATTTTTCCTAAAATATGACTATAGAAAGAAGACAGTATACTTGCTATCATGTTCATGTAAGATGGGCTCCTTAGTCTGACCTTAATCTCAAGAGGAAAAGCAAGCAATCATTCCCTATTCACCTTCTTTGTGCTGCACTATGATTTTATAATCTTTCAGTCTGTGCCTGCCAGTTGCTCCTTTTCTAGGAGGAAGCTTCTTCCGCTCCGGAAAGGTACCATGGGGGTCCCTACACCGTCGCTTTCTTGCCTTTCTCTGTTCTTACTACAGCTCTACTTTGCTATTTCTTTTCATAATATGGGGCATCTTGTGAACTTTTCAGGTAAGGAGCTCAAAAAAACCCCAAAACCCAACAAAACCCAAACAACCCATGAGGAAGTAATTGTTTTCCCAAAGCTTAATTAAATCGTGAAACTGAGTACTAGTAGATATTGTGGATGCTGAAAGCTTGATGAGTTCAAGAAATGAATAGACAAAACTATCAGGTGAGTGATTTCAACCAGGGCTACCAAACACCAGGAACCTCTGACTCAAAAGGTCACTCACCCACAGATTGCCTAAAGCTGAGGTCATTCACTGGGACAGGGTCAACCCCTGTGTCTCTCTCCTCATTTGGATGCTGTTAAGGGCCTACAAGTGCTCCTCATCAGGACCAGGGAGGTGGCCTGGAGGAAGTGTTTCTGGCCTTGGGTGGGTCCTGCAGTAACCTGTGTGGCACTGGTAGCGTGTTGGGGGTGGCCTTGAGGAGTGCCCTGCTGCCAAAGGATAGGTGTAATGACAGCTAAAGGGATGTGAAAGCTTTGAGCGCTTTTGGCTTAATTTTCATGAGGATTTATTGATCACTCTTCTGTGTTTGAAGTGTTATTCCTCTGAGCAGGCTGCAAAATGCATTATAAGATTTCCTACCTATGTTATGCCCTGCAGCACCTTTCCTGGGTCCTTGATTGATTTTTTTCCTTTTTTCTCCTTTTTCCCCCCCGTTTTTGCCTTATTTTTTCTCTTCTTCCTTTTTGTCTCCTTTTTTTTTCTATTTCTCTCCCTTTTTGCTTCCTTTTTTTGTCTCCTTCTGTTGTTGTTATACTTAAGGCTGTGGAGATTTGAAAGTAAACCATGTTACAATGTAGTTATTTATATGTTGTCTGTATTGATGTAGATAGCCTGTGTCCTTGATATTCCTGTATTGTCCTAGAAGGGAATTGGTCTCTCTTTTCTGTGTTAAATAAGTAGTTTACATTTGGGAGTTTTTGCTGATGTTTGTAGATGCTTGTTTTGTGTAGGGTATTAAGGTATTAGTCTGACGAAAATGATTTCCATTTATTGAACTGCTCAAGTTCTTCCAAAGTTCTATTTTTCTAATGTTGGTAGAAGTGCCAGTGTGTATTCGTCCTTTGGTAATATCTGTGATTTTGCTAAGAAGCACAGTCCCACATTTTGCACACGCACAGTCCTTCCCAGTAATGCTGAACGGTATAGCCTTATTAAGCATATACACGATGAACAGGGGTGTCATCTAAGCCTTCTTTGTTCCATTTTTCATCTCCTCCTTCTCTTTTTGCCCTTTGGGAATTACCCAGGGATTGACTGTGCTCCTGCTGGCTCTGACTAGTGGATAGCAGTAGTCTTCCTGGCACTGCTGCTGCCCATCTTTAGAATCATCAGTTACGAAGTACACCTGTGCCTTACATTCAAAAGTAAAGCTACTTTGAAGTACATACACACTAGGAATTAGAATTACCCTGCAAAACTCTTAAAATGAGATTGTGAATGGATGTGATCTACCTTGACTTCAGTAAAGCATTTGACACAGTCTCCCACAGCATGCTCGCAGCTAAACTGAGGAAGTGTGGACTGGATGATCGGGTAGTGAGGTGGATCGTGAACTGGCTGAAGGGAAGAAGCCAGAGAGTTGTGGTCAATGGGGCGGAGTCCAGTTGGAGGCCTGTATCCAGTGGAGTGCCTCAGGGGTCGGTGCTGGGACCAGTATTATTCAATATATTAATCAATGACTTAGATGAGGGAATTGAGTGTACTATCAGCAAGTTTGCTGATGACACCAAGCTGGGAGGAGTGGCTGACACGCTAGAAGGCTGTGCTGCCATCCAGCGAGACCTGGACAGGCTAGAGAGTTGGGTGGGGAAAAATTTAATGAAATATAGCAAGGGAAAGTGTAGGGTCTTGCATCTGGGTAGGAACAACCCCAGGTTCCAGTATAGGTTGGGGAATGACTTCTCAGAGAGCAGTGGAGGCGAAAGGGATCTGGGGATCCTGGTGGACAGCAGGATGACCATGAGCCAGCACTGTGCCTTTGTGGCCAGGAAGGCCAATGGCATCCTGGGGTGTATTAGAAGGGGCGTGGTTAGCAGGTCACGAGAAGTTCTCCTTCCTCTCTACTCTGCACTGGTGAGGCCACATCTGGAATATTGTGTCCAGTTCTGGGCCCCTCAATTTAAGAAGGTTAAGGAACTGCTGGAGAGAGTCCAGCGTAGAGCAACCAAGATGATTAAGGGAGTGGGGCATCTCCCTTATGAGGAAAGGCTGAGGGAGATGAGTCTCTTTAGCTTGGAGAAGAGGAGACTGAGGGGTGACCTAATTAATGTTTATAAATATGGAAGGGGTGAGTGTCACTAGGATGGAGCAAGGCTATTCTCGGTGACAACCAATGGTAGGACGAGGGGTAATGGGTTTAAACTGGAACACAAGAGGTTCCACCTAAATTTGAGAAGAAACTTCTTCTCAGTAAGGGTAACAGAACACTGGAACAGACTGCCCAGGGAGGTGGTGGAGTCTCCTTCTCTGGAGACATTCAAAACCTGCCTGGATGCCTTCCTGTGTAACATCATCTAGGTGTTCCTGCTCCGGCAGAGGGATTGGACTAGATGATCTTTAGAGGTCCCTTCCAGTCCTTAACATTCTCTGATTCTGTGATTCTGTGTGAATTCAAGCAAAATGGCAGTTAAGTGATGTAGGACTAAACAGGATTTTGGTATTTGTATGGTATGCTACAGACCTAATTTCATCCTTGAATGCTATTTTTCTATGAGACATACAATTTTTCTACATTTTACTGTTGGCATCTGTAAAGGGACAGAGAGGTAGAGCTATGCAAGGAAAAGCAGCAGATTGGGGGGGGAGGGTAAAGGGTGGGCTACAAATAGGGTATTAGATATGAATTTAAATAATTAGGTACAAATTTAAGACCAGGTTTATTTGCAGAGTGCTCCAGCTATATTTGCTGCTTGTCCTGGTGCTATGGCAGTTCATCGGGAGCTGATGCCTTCAGCCTCTGTCCTCTGCAGCTGAGACATGCAACAGTGTCCACCAATGCCCCACGCTTGCTTTTTCAGCCCTGAGCTTGACAGGGATGTGGCCAGTGCTGGCACTGAAACAAGAGATGGTCTTGACAATGGGATGTTAATTTGGCATGCTAATGTACATTCTGCATACTAAACCAAAGCCTAAATTATCTAATGATCTTTTTCTGTCTCATGTTTATATATACAGGTTTTTAACATAGCTACCATCTATTTATTATGTTTCCTATAATTAAAGTTAGCTGATACTGCAGGGAGCTCCATATTGCTCCTGTACTCAAGCTAAGCTGTGTTGCTGTGCCTAGGCTGTGTATATCATTATCTGAAAGCATTCCCATTTTTCAGTGCCTTGAAACCACAGGGTCCCATTCGGCAAACCTTAAGCCACATGAGTGATCCCTTGTCCACTGAAATCAATGGAATCTCTTGGGTGAATAAGGATTATACTAGCAAATAAAAGGTTTTCAGATCAGGGCTGTAACCTTTTTTTAATTAACCTTCTAAGAAAGAATTTATACGAGGAAAACTCTGGCACAATGGTGAGAAGTCAATAAACCATGTCTTTGTAATTCCTTCCTTCCTTTACGGGCCCTTTGTGTAAGACTTAACTGAAATGGATCTCACTGTCTTTATCCATTCCTTGCTTTCCTCCTGCCCAAAACAATCACTATTTTCTCTCTATTGTTCCCTTTTTTGGTTGTATTTGCTCTCATCTCATTCAGTGACTACTAGCTTAACTATTCCTTTTTACGTTAGAAGAAAAAAAAAGTAGACAGAATGGACTGAAATGTCAGGAAGAGAGATCCTATCTGATTTTAATCTCTGTGAATCAAAATACAGATTTTTATATTAAGAATCCAGTAAGTAATTTTTTGCTATATGGAAGTTTCTTCTTCCTGCTTTTCTATATTATAGACGTTCTGTTCCAAACATAAAGTTTAGTATTTGGAGGATTATATTTAAAATAATCTCTTGTAATTTTCTATATCAGGTTCACCTCAATGCCTTAAAATGTCACACTTACTGCTTGCCATTACAGATTGACCCTGGTGGCCCAGAAACAAGATCAGCAAATTACAGAAAATAGAATAATACTAAGATGTGCTTGTTTAGCTAAAGTGTTTTCTGATAGCATTGCAGACTGGAGAATCAAAAGTGGTAGGAAATGCTCTCTGCAGAAAAGTTAAAATTTGGCTGCAATCTGCAGGCCATAAGGCATTCCTAACCATTGCTAATAGTATAACGTTGTTTTCTCAGTGCTGAAATGAAGCTGAAGGATGGGTGAAATGTTTTGCCTTTACATTAGTTGACCTATGCTGTTCTTTCTGATTTTCAATTACCCACGAACACCTTTTTAACTTCTGAGAGTATTTGCAGTTACCTGTAAATTGTAAATGCTCCATCATGTGCTTCCTGCTTTGTGTGTAGCTGCCTGGTTGGGACCATATCCCTTGGTGTGAAGGGTTTCTAACTGGGTAACTGTGAGTTACCTACAACTTTTCCTAGTGAACATAGACACTCCACTTAATTTTGAGTAAACATGTGCAAGTCAGGTTGTATAAACATTTATAAAAAGAAAATTTCCATTCACTGAAGTATTTCCAGGTGTATGGATGGAACACAAGGTCTGAACATCTTAATCTGAGAGAGTATCAGGATAAAATGTTCATTAATTTTTCTGCTGTCGGTCCAAGCCTTGGTATTTTTATATCTATGAAGATGTTGAAATAGCTGGTTAAGTGGCGAAGCTGATACACTGAGAAGCAATGCCAGTGTGATGTGGACACTGTTTTAATCCTGAAGAAGAAAAGTGATGTCAGTTAATGCTCATATTGGCCTCAGTTCAGTTCTTCCTGAAGGATACCTTGCACTGTATTTGTCTTTGATATGATCCTTCTCAGAATATATTCCCTCTTCTTGTCTTTGTTAAATCATTTGTAGTCAGTTCAAAATATTTGGTTTGGTTCTATGGCTGTAATGACGAAGTCCCATTGTACTTTTATTTTTCCTTTTATTAATTCCCTTTTCTTTCACCTTAGTTTTTAGGAATTACGATATTTCCTCATAAATAAATGCAGGCATAAGTATGGAAACACTGTGGAGAGCTTCCATAACTTCAGCTTTGGAGAAAATTCTCTTTGTAGAGGTGTTCAATGGAGTATCTCTCCTTTTGGAAAGTTCTCAGGAAATCAAATGTTTTTCTTCTTCCTTGGGCACATTAGGCAAAGACATTTAGATTTATGTCTGGGTGTTCTACAGCTTGGGACTACTGTTAAAATAACCTTTGTTTATCTTTCTGGGTACCACCTATTCTTGTCCGGAAAAAAAACCAATTCCACAATTGCCAGCTTTGCAAGTGGTCTAAGGGCATTCTGAACTCCATCTTTCTGTTAACAGTCTCCAAATGGGGATTTACTGGGGTAGAAACAAAGGGAAAATTTCATTTTTAGCTCCTCCCAAATCAGAGAGATGGGACAGTGCTGTACAGCAGCTGTGAGTGCAAACATAAGTTTATTGCCAGGTCATGACTTTGTGGCACTGAATACTGGTATTGGCCTCCTGGCTCTATGCATCCTTGAAACCTGGTGTGAGGCAGGGGTAGATGCTTTCTGTTAAAAAAGAAAGGTGTTATATTATTTAAGTTTCTTCCTACTATTCTGGCATACAAGGTGAGGTGGGGGAGCTGTTATTGTGAATCTTAAGATAAAGAAATGTTTTCTCTAGATTTCTTACTGAATCCTGTCATGATTGTTGCATTCCACTGCCCTCTAACACTCCTTTACCAAATCTTCAATAAGACACTTAATTTCTGCTGAGACAAGCTGTTGCTTAATCTCAAAATTTCCCTCTGCCTCTGACTTGCATTTCATTCTACTAGTTTGTGGCACAATACTCATGATTCATTTGCTAATGCTCTCTTTTTTTTTCCAGACTTTATCTCGTGGTTTCAAAAAGGAATTAATAAACCTTCTCACAAATTGATCCACTCAGTCTTTCACCCTACTTTCTCCTCAGTTAAATTTTTACAGTGTAAAATTCTCTTGGTATGTCTTAAGTTCATTTTTGCCTTCAATGACCTATCATCTTAAGTTGACTAAAATATACTTTTTATTATTTACAGCATTTATTTGTCCACCCAGTCAATCCCAAGTTTTAAATCTGGTTTTACCACTATTCTAAAAAATAATAAATGTATTTACTAGGAATGACTCTTTGTTGTAATCAGACAACCTTTAAACAGCACATAAAACTGTCTTAAAACTGCAGCTTACCTGATTCTTTCAGAAGAGATGCTTTTAAACATGTGCATCAGTATTTTAGATGTCTAAGTATTCCTACGTCTTGGTTTTCGAAACAAGATGAGCATTAAGATTCTTTAAGGACAGCAGTCTTGCTTTTTTATTTAAAATTTATATTATTTTTTGACATAAAATCTAATTTTATAGATCTCATTAAGACTATTTTGATGGTAAAACTTTTTAAAAAACTTTGTTTATTTAAGGGATGAGGTAAAAGTGTCACTTTTAAGTTGAATCAGCAGTACATGTTTCAGCAAATTTTCTTTTGATATTTTTAGACAGTCTGAAAGAAATCATTATGGGTGGCTTCCATGGATGGAAGGAAAACTTTCATAAATATGATTTTGGTAATTTCTTTACTGATATAGTAGTAAGTGCTTTTTCTAGGTTTCTTCCAAGATCATTCGCAACGTGTTGCCTGTTTGAGAGGTGTCGCTGCCCACGACAGGGAGATTGGATTAAATGATCTCTAACGTCCCTCCCAGCCTAGGCCATTCTATGATGATTCTATGATTCCCAATGCAGTTCTGAAAGAGTCAGTTCTTCTAAGTAGGCATTTCACATTGCTGATAGACTGAACTAATTTCAACCTTTAGTACCTACTTTTCAAGTGGCTTTGCCAAATGTAACTTGTAGGTTTTCTCAGTTCTATGTTTTCTTAGTGTCTCTTGAATATAATCCTATGTTGTCCAGAGAAATTATAGAAACTGAACGAAACTGACTGCGATTTGTAAGTAAGTGATCACTGGTTCTTTCAAGCCGAGTTAAGTTATTCCTTTTAGCACCCTTTTAAATAACTTAAAAATCTTTAACACAGCATCTCTGTGGGGCTTCTCATTCCATATTTACTTGGAATCTTATGGTATGATTTCTTTTTAAAGAGAGAGATAAAACAATGCAAATGTGTGTGAGAGCCTGATTCAAGATTACAGCAGTAGAGAAGGGTTACAGAGAGCCTAGAGTTTGCACCTTGAGGACGGCAAACACTGCAAGGATAGAAAGGAGCTCACAGGGAGCCGAGAAAGCATGGTTCTTCTATAGCTCAATAGACAACTGGTCTGTGTCAGGAAATTGCAACAATACATTGTAACAAACGATATCAGCGATGAGAGAAAGGTGACACTTCCACAGAGTGTAATGAGGGCTAAAGTCTATAATGTGCTGTATAGCTTAACGGCTGGTATTAAATCAGCAGACAAGACATTTGCTGAGATTGTGGAAAGTCTATGAAATTACCTTTCTGGTTATCTGCTAAATGTATCTGCTTTTATAAAGATAATCAAAAAAGAAAATGAGACAATTCTTGAATTTGTCAGTTCAGAAAGAGTTTAAATGATATGTTAAGAGACTAGATGGTGTATTATATGCAAAAGTGAAACAGTCCAAAAACGGTTATTGACTGGAGTAATTGATCCAAAGCTGCACGTGGGAGAGCAGCAGGGTAGTGGAGGACACTGAGACACTGTAGGCAACTTGTGTAACTGCTAAAGAGCCTTCTAAGCAGAATGCTCGAACCAGACAAGCAAAACAGCATGTCTTGTCTCTGTCTTATTGTGCAAATGAGTGCTGATCTGAAGTAGCTAAAAGAAATTAGGATATACAGAGAAAATGTGCAGGTCACTTCTGAACTTATTACCTCTTACAAAGGCAACGTAAAATGAATTCAGAGCGGTGATGCTGCAAAGGACAAAGTCTATTGTAGTCTGTTGCAAAAGTAGTAGTATCTTCACAGTAATTTACATTAGGATACAATAACCAAAACATTATTGGATTTTGTTAGAAGTGGAAAGAGTAGAATCTAAGATGTATTTCTGACAGTGTTCTCAGACACCAGAAATGAAGGAACAGTAAGACTTCATGCTTTAAATGCACAGAAAAAAAATCCAGTAAGACTTCATGCTTTAAATGCACAGAAAAAAAATCTATATCTTCTAAGCATTTTTGCAATGGCAGAAATGTGTAACTATAAACACTGTGATTCACATGGCATTTTAGGACTTTTCATGAGCAATGGTGCTCATATTGTGTAAGAGAGTTCTTACACACCTTTGTCTATAAAGCTACCTTATGATCCTTCTGTAAGTGGATCAGAAGCAGTAATTTAACATCTGATGGAAGATGAGAATAAAGTCCATTGTCTTTGCCTCTAAATAACTTACCTTGGCAAAACGGAGCTGTGTGGAAATTGAGAAAGGATCTCTGAGATATTCTTGGCAGTTAAAACTTTTCACCAGTGTTGTGTAGGTAATGATTTATGCTGGTTGAAGATCATCAACTTTTAGTTTCAGCTTTAGTCCCAGAAAGAGGAGTTCTAACCATAACTGTTACAAAAGATGGGAAGATATCTCACTGTAGTAGTATTGATTTCAAAACTATCAACAGCCTCATGAATTCAGATTGTTTGGCAGACTTTTCATTGAAAAATCACTTTTAAGGGTACTGAAATGGAGTCAGAAGCAGTCTATAGACTATGCATGGCACAAGTCAAAGCTCTCAGCAAATGCATTAAAATTCAAAAATAATTTGAAGCAAAATTTTTATAACACAAAGTGAACAGCCATATGTGTACAAACTGTTGTATGAGCAGCAAAATTATTATCCTTTTTTCCTACAAATTTGTGTCTTGTACCTCTTCCTTCCTATCATTTTTGGAAAAAAAGTTGTGCTACTCTGTGGCTTTTACAACTTCATTCTTCCTGTAGTATTTCCAGTCATGTTCTGCAGCCCCCAGTTTCCATAAGACTAGTTTCTGTTCTTTCCTGTATTGTGGTGAAAGCAAGAAGTAGCTTGTGCTCCAGGTTCAAACCAACTGTGTGCAAACCCCATCTAGATAACAGCTAGAGGTAGTTGATTGGTTTGTTTTTGTGTGTTTGGTTGTGCACTTTTTTTGTTATTGTTGTGGGGCTTTGGATTTGTTGCTTTTGGGGGGGTGTGTGTTGCTTAATTGGTTGGTTGTGGGGTTTTATTTTGTTTGTTTGGGTTTTTAAAATAAATTGAAATCTTTGATCGTTTTACTCATGTGGCAAGTTTGGTTGAATTTAGTCAGTGGATCTAGAACTTGTGGGACGACTGAAATGGTTCAAATAGACATATCTAACCTCAGACATGGCATTCTGCTAAGTACCTGGAAGTTACAGCATAAGCTTGGTAAAATTTGATTTGCTCTTCTTATACTTTTATGATGGTATTATCACATAGAAACCAGGATTATGATAGCTCCATTTTCAATTTTATTTCATTTAAAAGATCTGTTGGGTCTCTGTTACAATCATTAAGGTGTGGTTTTCAAAGTGCCTGCTCTTTCCAAATTTCAGGTCCAGAAAACTCCTAGGTATTGATGTCAGAAATAAAATACTAGGACCCAAGGCTAAGTCTGTCTCCCTCTCCTATCTCAGTGGCTAGAGATTTCTACAGAAATAGAAGGCAGAATATAATTATCTCATGGGTTCTAAAAAAAATGTATCTGACGCCTAAATATTTTCTTTTTCTCCTGACTTTTGCTAGCAGTGTGGTTTGTTATTTTGGGGTTTTTTTAAGGCTTTGCTGGGCCATTTATCAGTTATGTACATATCTGTATTTGGGTGTTCTAATGTTTTAAACTTTATTAGATATTCACTAATGCCCAGGGTATAGCAGTGCTGAGACTAGAAGGAGTAAAACTCTTATTCATGAAGCAAAGAGTTCCTGGATAAATTGCAGCCATTTGAAGAGCAGAATGCAATACTCACCTTAAGGGCCTTAATTGTTTTTTTGAAAGAAGTAGGGTACAAAATGTCACAGCAGCTTCTTACCACCCTGACACAGTGAAAAGACTTACTTGTACTTTCAAGAAAAAAGTGATTCACACTGTAACCATGGACAAAGATTACTTACAACAAAGAATCAAGTTGCTATGGGGCAGCTGGAATATTAAACAGACTATCACAGATCAGGTCTTGGCTATGGCATGGAAGAACTGAATTTAAAACTCTTTCAAGCCTGGTTTTTTTGTGTGTTTTTTTATTTAAAGCCCAAAATGCAGAGGGATATTGGAAAGAACAGAGTAATCAGTTGGTTCCATGAATATTGCTTTTACATACAAGGAAAATGAAGAAGCAAGATATAGCAAAGATAATTTATGGATACTTGGGTTAATAATATCACAGCTTTATCTTTGTCTGTGGTATTGAATGTGATATAGGAAGAATTGTATTGAAGAATTATATTGAAAGTATTGAACGTGATATAGAGAAGATTATGGAGCAGTTCATCTTGAGTGTGCTCACACAGCATGTGCAGGATAACCAGGGGATCAGGCCCAGCCAGCATGGGTTCATGAAAGGCAGGTCCTGCTTGACCAACCTGACCTCATTCTATGACCAGGTGACCCACGTAGTGAATGAGGGGAAGGAAGTGGGCGTTGCCTACCTGAACTTTAGTAAAGCCTTTGACACCGTCTACCACAGCATTCTGCTAGAGAAGCTGGTGGCTCATCGCTTAGACAAGTGTACTCTTCATTGGGTTAAAACTGGCTGCATGTCCAAGCCCAGAGAGTGGTGGTGAATGGAGTTAAATCCACTCTGTGGCCAGCTAAAAGTGGTGTCCCTCAGGGCTCAGTTTTTGGGGCCAGTCTGGTATGGACAAGAGCATGACAAAAAAGTTGAGCGGGAGGGTTGATCTGCTGGAGGATAGGGAGGCTCTGCAGAGGGAACTGGACAGGCTGGATCAATGGGCCAAGGCCAATTGTATGAGTTTCAACAAGGTCAAGTGCTGGGTCCTGCACTTTCATCACAACAACCCCAGGCAGTACTACAGACTTGGGGAAAAGCATCTTCAAAGCTGCTGGGCAGAAAAGTATTTGGGGGTGCTGGTTGACAGCCAGTTGAACATAAGCCAGCTTGGCCACCTGGCCCAGGTAGGCAAGAAGGAAAATGGCATCCTGGTCTGTGTCAAAAATAGTATGTTTAGCAGGAGTAGGGATGTGATTGTGTCCCTATACTTGGCACTGGTGAGGGCACAGCTTCGGTACTGTGTTCAGTTTTGGGCACCACAGTATAACAATGACATTGAAGTGCTGGAGCGGGTCCAGAGACGGGCAATGAAGCTGGTGAGGAGTCTAGAGAACCAAGTCTTATGAGGAGCGGCTGAGAGAACTGGGATTGTTTAGTCTGAAGAAGAGGAGGCTGAGAGGAGACCTCATTGATCTCTACAACCACCTGAAAGGAGGTCGTAGTGATGTGAGTCTTAGTCTCTTCTCCCCGCCCCCCCCTCCAATAATTCATTATTCTATTCTATAGAAAAGCGGGATTTATACTTGAATGTTCTGCAGGGGGGGATGCTCATTGAAAATACAGACCATACAATACAGCCGGATAGTGATGTGTGCTAGCACCAGTGAGCTTTGGGCTTCTGTTTTTACTTGAAGGAACTCTTTGAGGTATTTTCTACAAAGTAAGGAAATGTATCTAGAAGAAATACCCTTGAAAGTTCCAGAGTATTTGTTTAATGTCTGCTAGCCATAACCAAAGACACCCTATATGTCAGTACCTACCAGACTGCTCGTGTACTGCATTACATGTCAACTCCCAATTTTCATAGTTAAGATTGGAGTACCATTTAGTACACAGTTTCTCAGGGCATTCACCTTGCATAGCAGGAGAGCCCACTAATGAGCACAGAGCAGCTGCTTGGACACCCGCAGAGTAGCTGGGGTAGTTCTGGCAGCATGTAGAAGGGCACAGCAGCAGTATAGGGTCAACTTTCTAGCCCTCTGTAGTAGTAGGATGTGCTTGTTTCCATCCAGAGTGCTGGTTATTTCCCCACACTTCACATTTTTTGAGAAATGTTAGTGTAGGACAACTGTGCTATGATCCTGACATGGCAAATGTAAAATGCATAATAGGTTTTTTTATATTACAACACAGCAAGTATAGATATGTGGAAGTCTTAATATTATGTAAAGCACACAGACACACTGGCACTATGCTGGATTGTACAACTGGCACCACATCCATGAAGTGGATGTAATTTGAGAATTAGTCACCAGATAATCCAGATGCTCAGAAGTTCTGAACTGTTTATGAAAAAAATATTCTCTATTTATACATATATACTTATACTGATACTTATACTGATACTTATTTTATTTTATTTTTATATTTGTCTAGTAATTTCTACTATTACCTTTGCAGTAAAATCTGCTCAGCACTTAGCAGATTGAGGTACAAATGCTGTGAGAAAGGTGCAACTTCGATTATGAAGGAGAAGCTTTAACAATGCATCAGTCAGAGTCAGATGATAATCTTGGGGTCCTCATGGCTTCATCACAACCCTTTGTTTCCTCCTTCAGTGTCAACAGACATGTTTATAATCTGACACCTTTGAGGTAAAGTTTGGGTGGTTTTTACCACTTTTTCTCAAATCTTAATCTCATAAGTGGGTCTTGACATTTTGGAGTGAATGACAAGGTGAGAACATCAAGCAAACAACCTAATCAATCTGAAAATATACTCAAGTGGAAATGTAACTCCTTATCATATTGGTACCCATGTAGTGTTTGCATCTTCAAAAGATTAACCCTGTCTTAATGCTCTCTGGAAAGACTGCCAAAATACTGCTCTACATTAAACCATATAAGAATGCCTTTATTATAAATTCACCAAGATTTACTTATTAGTTGGCAAACTAGTTTCTCTTTACTTCTTGAATAATAATATTGTGTTATATTTATGTTTATTTATTTAACATAACTTTAATATGAAGTAGGTCCACAAGGCGGCCCTTGCCTATTGACAAGTCTTGGGCTGTGGTTAAGCTGGGACACCTGTACTGTAGCTATTGATCTCTCTGTCCTGGAAGCCTATATTCAGAAACACAAGCTGATTTGTATGCTTCATTAACATTTGTTTCTTCTGCTCCATGATAATGTGCTGTTTGTGTCTTGCTCAAAAATAGACATAGATTAATGCAATGTTGACAGTAAAATCATCAAGAAAGAAAACTGCTGCACTAGATAAACTTTATAGGTCATGTTCTTCCAGTTTCACAGCCTGAGACAACTGTGCAACAAGGCATGGCAGAGATTGTGATTATCACAAAACAATCAAACCCTGAAGTATTGTAAAGGTACAAAGCATAACATGTCTGACTTCTTAGAAATAATCATATTTGGTAACAGCCAGCATCATCCACTTTGAGAGATCCCTATTCCAGCCTAATTAGTAAGTATATATATGCTTGCATACAGTTATATGTGTCTATATACGCAGAAATTCACAGGCATAAAATTTGCATTTTTTTAAACAAAAATATGCAAAATAATAAAAAACTAACCAAATAAAAAATGCAAAGCACTTCCATGTGTAAGGATGAAGACTTTTATCTTGATTGTAGTATGAGTAATTAGAAGAATAGCTATTGTATTTCTGATGTAGGTGTAGAGAGATCTTGCACTGATGTGAAATGTATTAGCACTGATTCTGAGGTGTTTCTGAATGCACCAGAGGTGAGGGATTAGAGTAACAGTCTAACTCAAGTTAAGGAATTTCTCAGCAGTGTACATCTCTTGGTTAAATACCTGAATATCATCAGGACTTTCCATATAGCTATTGATGGCATAATTTGATCCTTTTTTTTTCCTTCCTTGATACATTCTCTGTACTTATTTCAGAGTCTTAGCAGAGTAGATGATGCTGCACATTGGTTGATTTGTCTGTGCACAACACATGTTGAACTGAACCAGCAACTTTGCTTTTCAATTTCTGTAGTTTTGTCAGACTGTCAGGCACATGCTTCTTTTTGTCTTCAGCACTGCATTCTCAGTTTAACACAAATTTCAGTAAGTGTGGCATGGTTGGATATAATTTGCCTCCACATTCTTTGCATCTGTTACCTTAAAAGTGCGGGGTCAGTGCAAGACTGTTTTATTCAGATGGAGCAGACCTGTGGATCCTTAGAATATAGCACTAAGGCACAGGGACTCTTCAGTGTTGCTGTTTGTTACAGCAAAAATCTACAGATTTGGAATGTGATTGGCAGCACTTAAGAATGCCCAATAATGAGAGAGTCTTGTTGAAGAATTTGGTCACTGGACAGAATGAATCAATAGGGCTCTTCAGTCATTATCCTAGACAACCTTTTTAACAATGTATTTCTTAACAGATACAGTTTTTCAGTGACTATATTTTTTCCTCTCTTTGAAATAATTATTCTAAAAAAATCCTTAATATCACTTTTGTCACCCTTTGTGACATACACACTCATTTGTAAACATTGGAACTCAGTTACAATACTTCAGAATCAATTCAAACATCTACAGTTCTAGGAAAGCTTAGAGTTGTGTTCACAATTCAGGTGCAAGTCTTAGTGTAACCTCTCCCATGAAAAGCACAGGTTCCTGCAGATCATTACAATGAATTTCACTGGCATGAATCTGAATTCGGTGGACATCAGCATAAGATATAAATCTTGTAACAAAGGTAATATGTGTAACCTGAGCATAGTTTCATCAACTCATTTCATGAGTTGATGAAATGCCATAGGTTTGAACATCTCCAGTTCTTACAGCTAGTGTGCATGTGCAAATTGAGAAGACACTTATTTAGGATGGAATGTTAGTTTCTTTGCATAAACTTCTGCATTACAGAAGCACATGCTGTGCACAGGAGCACATGCTGTGTTTTGGAACATGTTGGTCAATCTGTAGATGTGTCATAACTTGTCATTAAGACAAATGACTGTTCATGGAAGGAAGCTCACAGCTGTTGAGAAGAGGTTCTACATGACATCTTGTGCATCATATCAATAGATGATTCCCAGTTTTACACATGTACCAAGATTAGAAGTGCCCAAGATGTTAGATTTCTAATGTTTTGTGTTAGTGAAGAGATGTGTAGTTAAGTGTATGTAGACAAATGCACACAACATATTTTGTCCTGAAATTATGCTGATGACTCTTCAAGCCAGCAATTCTAGTGAGTTTTATAACAAAAATGTCATCTTACAGTATTTCACTTAGTCATTGTGTTTTTACATAACTCATCAGATATTTATTTTTTTTAACATTAGAAAACCCACACTATCTGACAACCAGCTGCAGAACACTTAGAATAGCTTTGAAAAATGCAAAGTGCTACTTCAGTCCATCTAGAAAGAATATTTAAGGCTCAAAAACATTATTTCTCTTTTTCCTTCAGCTGTTGCTGTCATACTTATTGCTCAGTTAACTTAGCAGTATGACCCAGTATAGGACTAATTATCATTAGCAGTGCAATTATTTAGGTACTGCTAGTGGTTTTCTGGACAGTTTATAAACAAATGCAAACACAGAAGAAGATGCAAATTAATTAGCAAGGTCAGTTAAATTTAGTGGCAGAAAAAGTAACTTGATTCACATTGCTAGTTTACAAATTGATTGTACCCTTTTTTACCAAATACAGAATTAATCTGTAAACTTATTGCCACAAAATAGTAAGCTCTAATAGAGTTCATTGACCAGTTTTTTACATGGCTATTGAATGTCCAAAGGTGTGATAGACAGTGTACGCTCATAGTTCTGAATATTGTCATTCCTCTCAGTGTCTGCAAATTAGAAAGAAACATTGCCAAGAAAGTGAGTTATTCCATAGTCATCCATTATAGGATCTCCTGAGTTGCCAGCAGCTGCTTCTGGTTGTTCTGGGAGATGCAGTGTCCTGTCTGACATGACACAGGTGGCAGGAATTTAAAGTCAGTCTTTATAGCAACTAGTGACAACCTAGCTATTCATCAGTGTTCAGTCAGTTTGTCCTAGACAGGTGATGGGAAACAGTTTATGGAATGTCTTGTCTATTGTTTTATTATGAGGTGTAGGAATCTTTCTCCATCCTGCTCTCTGCTTCCTCCATGTCATTCAGCCATTCCTTCCTAGAGCTGTTAAATGTTATAGCTAATATCAGACTGAGGTGATGGAGGTGCTGAAGTCCACAGACCACTGTGTTCAGGCAACAGAAAGACAGGGAGTAGTGAGAAACTCCAAAGAACATGCCTGCTGCATGTAGGCTGAAGAGTAACCTTCCCTGGACACAGTGCTCCTGGGCTTCCCAACTGCTAGTGTCCATGAAGAGACCTGGAACTCCAGGAGGCATATAGAATCACAGAATCATAAAGGTTGGAAAGGACCTTAAGATCATCAAGTCCAATCTACAGCCTCACACCACCGTAACACTAAACCATTTCCTGAAGTGCCACATCCAGCCGGATTTTAAACACATCCAGGGTTGGTGACTCCAC
>NW_009696000.1:0-1237 GCF_000703405.1 Apaloderma vittatum
TCCTTTCAATAATTAAAAAGAGAAATAAAAAGCGTTGTAACTCTGGTGTGTGTGATGTGGTTACTTGTGTCCCCATGATCCCACATGAAGCATTAGGACAGATTGTCCAAGCTCAGCCCAAAGGCTCATCAGTACCAAAAGAGCCTGAACATCCCCTGACAACAAGCTGCAAAGCCACTGGTGGTCTTAAGGGGTAGGAGTAAGGGTCTGTGATAGGCTGACCCTGGCTGGATGCCCAGTGCCCACCAAAGTCTCTCTATCACTCCCTCTCCTCAACTGGGCAGAGAAAGAAAACATGGCCAAAGGCTCATGGGCCAAGATAAGGGCAGGAAGAGGTCTTTCACTAATTGCTGTCATTGGCAAAAGAGACGCAAGGTAGGGAAATTAATCTGATTGATTGCAAATCAGAGTCGGGGCAGGATAATGAGAGAAAAAACCCAAATCTTAAAGTACCTCTCTCCTGCCTCGTCCTTCCTGGGCTCAACTCCACTCCTGATTTCTCTGTCTCCTCACCCTGAGCAGGGCAGGGGGATGGAGAATGGGGGTTATGGTCACATGTTGTCTCCTTTTCCCTTTAGGGGGAGGAGGAGGACTCCTCACACTCTTTGTCTGCTCCAGCGTGGGGTCCCTCCCACAGGAGACTCCTCCAAGAAATTCTCCAACCTGAGTCCTTCACCTGGGCTGCAGCTCTTCACAAACTGCTCCAGCGTGGGTCCTTTCCACAGGGTGCAGTCCCTCAGTAACAACAGTCCCTCAGTAACTGCTCCAGCGTGGGTCCTTTCCACAGGGTGCAGTCCCTCAGTAACAACAGTCCCTCAGTAACTGCTCCAGCGTGGGTCTTCCATGGGTCACAAGTCCCACCAACAAACCCGCTCCACCATGAGCCTCCACAGGTCCTGCCAGGACCCTGCTTCAGAGCAAGCTTCCGAGCGTCCACAGGCTCACAGTCTCCTTCAGGCATTCACCTTTTCCAGCTTGGGGTCCTCCGTGGGCTGCAGGTGGATATCTGCTCCACTGCCAACCTCCATGGGCTGCAGGGACACAGCCTGCCTCACCATGGTCTTCACCACAGGCTGCCAGGGAATCTCTGCTCCAGCACTTGGAGCATCTCCTCCCCCTCCTTCATCACTGACCTGGGTGTTTGCAGAGTTCTTTCTCTCACACACTCTCACTCCTCTCTTTTCCAGCTGCCGTCGCACAGGGTTGTTTTCATAGAACCATAGAAGGGCCTAGGCTG
>NW_009696001.1:0-16161 GCF_000703405.1 Apaloderma vittatum
CGAGCCTCGAGCTCCCCCTCCCTGCCCGGCTCGGTGCCCCTCTGCGCTCTCCGTGGAGATTTCGGTGGTTTTCGGTCGCGGCCTGTTTCCCTGCAGGCCCCAAAGCTGCCACAGCGGCTTCGGCTGAGATGCAAACACGCACTAATAATTAGTTACCAATTTTCTGCCTTAACAAAGGGGGCCGGGCATTAAGCTGGGGAGGAGTTTCTTCTGTGCTGGATCATTTTATCCAAGATGAATATGATAGAAAATGACTTTCTGTATTTACCTCTTGTTCTTGAGCTGGTTTCACCCCGCAGTGAGTTTAATGGTGGTTCCCTGTGCATAGTCCAGCATCACCAGCTACTTAATTGCAAAGAAATGTGGTTTTAACTGTGTGGCTGTGCTACTTGTAAAGCTGGAGGATTTCTTTGGGAACATCTTAACATCAGCCATGACTTGAAGCTATATTTAAGTTTAAAAGTTATTTCATATATCTCACTTAAAATAATATATTCCATGTAAATACCTTAAATTTCAGCAGTTTCAGGGAGTAAAGATGCATTTAAGAAGGATAAATAGACATTTTCTTTTAATTCCTCCATGCTTATCAGTTTACTTAAAATCTCTTATTTAAAAACATCTTAAGGTGGTTGAAGGTTGAGTTGTTTATCTCAGTGTGAGAGACTGCAAGGTGGAAAGATGAGTTCTTCTGGACTTCATTTGCATGTTGAAATGCATGGAGTCAGCATGACTTACAAAATAATTGAGCAACTAAAAGAGAAGTGCTATCTTGTGTTGCAGAGCTAAGAGAGAACAGTCTTGCTGTTGGTAGAGTGCGTTAATTGAAAGCATGTTGGCTACAAAGCTGTCCCGGCCTCTCCTGAACCTCTCTGTGAAATCCCTTAATTTGAAGGACCCAGGGAATGGTTTCAGGTAAGTGACCTGGTGGAGAAGAAACAGTGAGATCTGGAGTAAAACACATGTCGAGGACTCACTTCATTTCAGTGGAACAGTTTATTTACAGAATCACAAGATAGTTGAGGTTGGAAGGGACCACTGGACATCATCTGGTCCAACCCCCACTCAAGCCTGGTTGCCTAGGACTGTCCAAATGGCTTTTGAACGTCTCCAAGGGTGGAGACTCCAGAGCCTGCTGGGGTAACCTCTGCCAGTGCTTAGGCTTTGAGCTGAGCACCGAGGAGAGATGGACTCAGTATGCAAGAAGACATGTATGGCAACATGTTTTGGGATTTTTTGTGCTTCAGCAATCATCTGCAGTCAAAAAAGGGTTGAGTAGAGCATTAATTCACTGTCAAGCAAGGATTTGTTCATGAAAATCAATAAGTAGGCCTTGCTGCAGTGCAAGGGACTGCCATATATTATTTCTGACTTTATTAAAGAGACAATGAATCACGTGAAATGAAAAAGTCGAGAGGGAGTGTTTTAGTGACAATTAGAGGTGGGCCGAGTAATGAAGCTGGTTTTTGTTTGGTTGGTTTTACTGAACATGACCAGAAAATTGCCTATTCAATTCCAACCTCTGAAAAAAATACCTTTTTTCATTGATATACAATGGAAACCCTACTAGTCCAATTGCAGAGCAAGCTGAGTGCTTTCGGTGGCTTTGCTTTAGAGCAGGGCTCCCAAACTGTGGTGTGTGTGCCACTGGTTGTACACGAGCCGGTTAGAAGCAGCTTGTGGCCAGCTAAGCAAGAACTGCCACCTCCAGTGTTGTTTCACTGCTGTTGCCAGTGGTGTCCAGCACGATTGCTGTCAAGGATGGCTCCTGCAACAAGGAGTCGCAGAGACCAAAGACAGTCAAGCTGTTAGAGATTTCCTATGCAAACAAACGTAGGGCTTTTATCTCCTATTTACTTCACAAACAGCAAAGCTGCACCGGCAGGTATCTGCTGTGGCCTTAAAAATACAAACTAATGCTTTTTTAGACTTTTTCAGCATATTCTTTTTTCTTCCTCTTTTGTTTTGCTTGCTGTGTATTTGTGCTTTGTGTGTCTTGTACTCAGGGCAAAAATGTGTTGCATTTTTTGAAGTACCCACAAGCTGCTAAACCTGAAATGGAAATGCAGCTGTTCATCTGAAAGGCAGTGTTGCTGCTATAGTGCTATCTTAATGCGTTCAGGTAGCATTTATATACTTGACTCTTCAAGCTGAGGACTGCCTTTTTTGGTGTCACTGAACAAAAGCGAAGGCCTGGTTATAAGCACAGAGTCAGTTTGAGGACCATCTGTGTTTTTTTAAATGTCTCAGTAGCGATCTCCAGAATTTAGTCATACAGAATGGCAAAAATGGCTCATGCTACATTAGCGTGCTGTGTGGGCTGACATTGTGTACGCGTCGTAGCTGTTTCCTCCGATGCCATCCCTGCTGATCAGCAGCTGGCACCTATTTTGTGCCCTTGCCTTCAGGTCAAGGTAGGCAGAATGTCAAGCAGTTATTCTCTGTGAGTTACTGTGAATAGAGTGCAGCAAATCAGTGCTCTGCAGTGAAGTAACAGGGGCAGATACAACACTGAAAAGTCAAGTTTGTGCAACTAAAAGAAATGTTATGAACACTTCTTGGCACTTTGCAACACCAAGAAGCTTATTGTTGAGATAAAAGTTCCAAGCCAGGATTGCAGGTCAGTGGTGTTAGCACAGACTTTGCCTGGGGACTGACCTTTGCAGCAATTAAGTTGGCTGTAGCTATTTCAAGAACTGACTGAGCTTGTGACACTCGAAGTTAGAAAAAGAGCTAAACTGTTGCAGGAACGTGAGCAGACGCTATTGTCTGAATACAAATTGTCTCCTTTCCCATCTGGTTTAAAGCTTCTGTCCTATCAGACCCCTTTCCTATCCTTGTTTTCCTAAGATGCAGCTCAGGGCTGGAGTGCCTGCCCATGGCTAATACCATAGCACAGATCACCCTGGGAGCAGCTGTGATATCTGAGCAGGACATAATTCTGAATGATGATGATGATGCAGATTCACTTAGGAGGCACATGAGTGGCCTGGAAGATAAACTCTGCTGAAGGATGGCTGTTGTTAGAGGGGCCGGAGGGTAGATGAAGTAATTCAAAGTCTAGGGGAAGGCCAGAAGGCTCTGGGAGGGGAATGTCAGTTCCCAAAACAAAAATGAAAATGCTGGTACAGTTCAAAGAGGTGGCTGGCAAGGACAGAGGCTTGTATCGCTCTGGTGTGTTGCCTTGGCCCCGTTTTGATGAATGGTGGCAAGACCTAAGACAGCATGATGCTACTGGTGGCATAGCTCTTCTAAATAGCTAATACTGGAAGGCATTGTTGCTTCGCTCTGGTCTGTCTTTGTGGGCATGGCTTACCTTCCCAGGAGCCAGACGTACTGTAAAGAGGAGCTTCAGATCTGCATGGCAGGTACAGCTCAAAGACATAGTGACTCATTCTGAACAGTTGCAAAGAGGGGATATAAGGTCTCAGAGGATCTAATGGGTAGTCACTGCAGAGGAATAACTGTTGTCTGAAATGACAGGAGGGTGGAGCTATGTGTAAAAGCAGTGAGAGAGAAATCTGAGTAAATTTGACCTTAGACTGGATGTCAGAGACAATGCCAGAGCAGAACATTTTTGTCAGACAAATGAACAACTTCTACCCCAGCTTTGTACAGCTCTGAGCATTGTTGCTGTTAGAAATGGAAGCACTGTACTGCCCATTTTGTGGGTGGGAGCGGCTGTGTGCCTCCAGATCAGGAACATTTTTAAAATTCTTGGTAGCATCCAGACAGCTTCTGCAGCTGGAAATAGCATCAAGGTGTTTTGAGAAACAAATGTTTCATACTCTAGGAAACACAGGCTCAGACTGAGGAGAACGGTAGACTGGAGTCTGTCTTCTCAAATGAAAGCCTACACATGTATGACGTTCCTTTACATGTGTATGCTGCAGCACTGGCATATGGACAAAATATTCCATGCCTGATTATTCTGTTGATTTTTTTGTTTTTAACAGGCCTCTGCAAAGATTTTGCTTTCCTCTCTTGTCCCCTTGTAGCAGCCGGTCTTATGCAAGTGAAGTTGATGAGGTGAGTGTGATTGAAGTTTCCAGGAACTAGTTCTGCTGAGCTGGGGTTTTAAAATCCCTGAAGCCTGGTGACCAGACTCTAATTTGCCAGACACTGAGCTGGACCTCTCCAACATACTCCACATTCTTTCCTAGTGGAGAGCTTCCATTGACGTAGCATGGTACATACTGCTAAGGATGGAAATAAACAATCACACTCGTGGGTCTTTTCTATTTTTGGAACTCACTCGACAGACAAAATCTTCCACCTCAGAGTGGAGGGAGTGTGCCTGACAAATTCTTAATAAAGCACTCTTTCTGGAGTAAGGTTGTTTAAAAATATGTAAACAAATTGGTGTGTCCTCACCTCTTGATCTGGAAAGTGGCCCTCTATCTTTAACAGCCCTCTCTTTGCCAGGAGTAGTGCCAGGCAGAAAGCAGGGGGATGTTTTGCCCTGTTGCTGGTCTTGTGGCACAGAACTCAGCACTATAGCAGTGCTGGAGTGTGCACATCTTGCTCCATAACCCTGGGAGAGTCTCAAAGGAATTCAGATATGGCCCTTGCATCACTCCTGGGCTTCCAGTGTGACCCTGATCAGTCTCTCCCAGATCTCTCTCCAGTATGCTGGGGAGAAATAAATTTCTAGTTTATTAAAAGAGATGAGTTGGAATGAATTGCAAGTAATTACTGCCTAATCCCACCCACAGCGTCACCTTGCTGCATGTGCACTTGTTGCTGCTGAAATATCTGCAACACTATGCGATTTTTAATATGTCACTTAGCTGCTGCCTCTCTGGGTTAGAAAAAGGGGTTTGGAGAAGGAAGGAGATATATCTAAATTGTAAATTGGAAAAATAAGACAACCAAAAAACAAGCAAAAACTGATCTTAATTTCAAATATTAAACCCACCTGATTCTGCTTAGCTTTTAAAACCCAGTGCTAGATGGTTTACTTGCGAGAGAGTAGTCAGGTAAACCGATGCCCTTTCTTCAGTCAAGCTATCTTCACCATGCCCTATGGGCTCTATGGCACAGAAGAATGGACTCCTGCCTGCTTTGAAAATATAGGAAAACTGAAGGGAAAATGTCTCGTGGGAGAGCTGCCTGGTATATTTTCAGATTTCAAGATGGATGTGAACTGCTAGAGAATGCTGATTGGCTTGGTCTCTGCATGGGGAGTCTGTTTCCAGAGGTGCCAAACTTTGTGTTGCAGGACTTCAGGAGGCACTGGGTGGCAGTAGCTGGCAATGAATGTAGAGACTGTCCCTGGAACAGACTGCTCCTGGCCAAGGACATGGTTTTGTTCTGTGCACTGCAAGTCACTCATTTCAGACACTATTTCAGTGCGTTTTGTTCTGTTTTATTTTGCAGATTGGCAGCAGAGCTGTGCTTATAACAGGTTGTGACTCCGGGTTTGGATTTGCCTTGGCCAAGCACCTGCATACCAAAGGCTTCATTGTTTACGCTGGCTGCCTGCAAAAGGTAGGGAAAACAAAAACTTTATTCTTCACCTGTGGCACGTGCACAGACAGGTAGCAAATCCAATCTTTTCTCTCTGTTCTGCACAGCTTTCTACCAGGGAGAAGGAGGTGGTCGGTAGCCCGTAGGAAAAGCGTGTTTGAATGTTTAAGTTTCCTAGAGCATAACCTGGTGTAGACCAGAACCAGGACTGAACGGTATCTAGGGAGGTGCTTATTTCAATCACAACATTGCGATCTGTTCCATGTCTGTAGGACTGGAACCCCAGATCTAATTTTATAGTCATGCGTAAGCAAATCTTGGCATCAGGATGAGTCTGGACCTTTGACCCTGCCCTCAGGCTATATGTATTTATACAGGACTTATTTTGATTAGTTCTGACATCTTCCAAGTCATCAGTGATTTGACAGCAGGTGGTATGAGCACATTTTTCTACATTCATAAGTACAGTAATGCCTAAGTATGCATTGAGGGTCTCCTGAAATTGCTACAAAGGTGATGGAATTCCAGTAGTGCAAATGAGAGCAGAATCAGACCACAAATGGCTTAGTGACTCAGTCTTGGTACAGTCTGCAGGAGCACTCTGTATGGCAGTCGAAGATGCCTGGTCACGGAGAATAGGAGAGAGCTTTAGCCTCTCTCTCCGTATGAAGCACTGGCACGTTTTCAGCTGCCATTGCCCAACAGAAATGAATTTACTCCTTGGGATATCCTGGAGTGGGTCAATTGTTTTGATCCTAGTCTTTTAGCTCACTCTTGTACCTTGAATAGTTATATCACAAATGTATCTTAAATAGTTATGTTAAAGAGAATTTGCCAAGTATTTTTAATGTTATTAATACTTTCTTTGCTGTTAATTTTTCCATTATTATTAAGTTTTGCTTAAATTATTCGTTTCTTTCTGCTGCATTTTTTAAAAAGAGAAGTTTGTGTTTTGATAGCTCTGTCCCTTGCGGTGTCTCAGCTTTGGGTCAAGGGTTTATTTGTTAACCTGGGCTCCCTCTGCAGGCTTCACAGCAGAACAAAACACATCAACTGCTGGTTTTCAAAGGTGTCGAGAGAAGGTAGATGAGTACTTTTTTGGCAGATGTTCCTACTCAGCTTTTGTAACTGAAGATCAACATTAGAGCATGTAAGAACGTTGCAGAGTTAAAAATTACTGTTTAGAATAATAGCTTGCCTCTGTGTTGACGGGAGCCAAAAATTTCAGAACTGCGAAGTTACTTCTGGGTTTCACTTCCTCTGAGCTGCCAGAGGATGCATGCTTGTTTTCAGTGAGTGTGTCTTTAATTGTCACTGAAACCTCCCTTCAATTTAGGTGTCTTAAGTAGTCATTGTACTGAATACATGTTGGTGGAAAATCTTGACCTCTGACAATTTTAGCATAAGCTGACATGCAGCAGCATGCCGGAACTCTCTTAGGCCTTGATCAACCTTATTTCCTTGCTAGAAGTCAGCAGAAAGCTTTGCTATATCACTCTGTAGTTAAATATTGCTTCTTTAGCTGAACTCGCATCCCATGTTCCAAAATCTATGTGACTGTGGCAAGACTGTTAACAGCAGTTGTCGTGAGAAAAACACTGCAAAATTCCAGAACTCCTTAGTTAGCAGGTTGGCCTCCCGTGTGTCATCAGGCCATATACTTTATGTAGAACTGCTTTGTAGAACTCAAAAAACTGAGCTGATTTCTCATAGTGACACAGGTTTCACTAGCAGAACCATAAGCAGAATTCTGATCAGAGTGTAATTATTGCTGGTGTTGATTTAAGGGGCAGGAAAGCCTGGTGTGTTTTTAGATGCTAGACAGAAGTGGAGATGGAAATAAGAAGGATCGTCTTTTGCTTGGGTGTATTTGACCTAGTCCTGACAGAGAGGAAGTGACTATGAAACTTCAGTGTTATTTTCATGGGACTGTTTTTCACAGCACACCTGCACATCAGGAGCATACTCCAGCTGGGGGAGCCATCACGTCCTCAGGGTAGACACTGCTCTTCGGAACATCACATCCTTATTGCAGTTTTAAATTGTGCGCAGTGCTGACTTTTCATTCAGGAAGGTTTCCTGGAGTTGCCAGATCCCGAGCATCTGACTGTGCTTTTATTGAAGGAAACCTGTGAGAGGTGCTTAGAGTCACAACTGAGGGGAGCTATTTCACACACAGTTTCTTCCTAATACTTACACTGGCAAATATATTTGTGTGAGAGTTGTGTTGATGCTTCATTGCCAAAAGCCAGTGGTAGGCTGGATCCGATGAACGCTGCAGCTGTCTTATTTTTTTCCTCTTTGGTTAATAGCTGGAGGAGCCAGCTGACACGAGATGAAGAAGGTATTTTTCCATCAGTATCTGTTACCAGCGGACATATGTGATGTTTGTCACGGCTGTCAGGAGTGTGGTGGAACCCCTGTTTGCTTTGCTTTGTGTGCTCAGGCCTGTCGGGGCTTGCAGGGGGATGAGAATGGAGAAGTTATCTGAGCAAGGCAGCATGCAGGGCAGTTACTGTAGGGCTCAACAAGAGTTCCTGGAGCCACAGTGATAAAGATACAAGCTGAAGCCCATGAGCCCTGGAGGGTGACCATGGGAAGAGGAAGGTGGGGCAGCAGTGGGCTTTTCCAGTGTGAGAGAGCTGGGTCCTGTTGCTCTGGGGACAGTGGACACCGAGGCTGCCAGCAGAGATGTACTGGTCTTGTGGTGTAGCATGAGAAGGTTCTTCCACTGCTGCACAGGGGCCTGGGGATTGTGGGACAGGCTGCGTGCTGTCCCAGGAGACCATGACACAATCACAGGGTGCCTGACTTAGGCACTACCCATCTGCCCTTTCTGAAGAGCCAAGGGAATGGCCCTGTGGTTCTGGACAATGCCCAGGGTCCAACTCTTGGCCAGGATTCCCACCCCAAGGGTCCCTGTCCAAGCAGCCAGCTGCGTGTGGGTGGGAGGCCAGGAGGGATGTTGGCTGAGCTAACCCTCTAAGGGAGGAAGAAGAGGATGTTGTGAAGGTCCCAGTAGAGTTTTATGAGGCCTTTGAGGGTGGGTTGGTGTGGCCCAGAGGTTTTGTAGCACCTCGCAGACCTGGGATTGGGAAAAGAAGTGCCTTGACTTTATTGTTCTTGCTCTTCCCTTTAGCCATATCTGCTGTTTCCAAGGGACTTGCATGCTTGCCAGTTCCCTGTTGGCACTCCCACATGTGCCACTTGTTTGCTTTTCAATGCTTTGCCATTCACGCCGGCTTCAGCACCACAGTGCTTTTGAGTGAGCAGCAAACTTAACACTAAACTCTAGTCACCGTAAAAACAAACCACTAAGCTGTGCATGGGACTTCTAACTGCTCCAATCTGAATGCAGTGTGCGTCTGTGTGCAGAGTGCAGTAGATGCCTTCTCTTAAGGACAAACACTAACTGGTATTAACACTCTGGGGTGGAATAAGGAAGGGTGGAGAAGAAGATGGGGGAGGTATCAGGTACTTATGTTAGTGAACTGTCTGTGAGCACAGTGGACAAGCCCAGGAATGAGAAGGAGCCAGGAGAAGGTTTGTTGGAAGACAGGTGGCACAGGGACAGGGGGGCACCCTCATGGGGTGTCTAAAGCACGGTGTCTGAAGGGAACTCTTACTTGGGGTAAATGGGCAGCCCGGGTTCAGACTGCAGAGACAAGCAGCATCTCTTTGGCAGCTGTCTGCTGGTCGTCTCCGACAAGCCTGTGGCAGCCTTGTTGCTAGCAGCACCCGGCCCATGCGAAAGGTATCTCAGAGGTTCCATGGCTGAGTGGGTATGTATATACTGGGGGAATCTGTTGTTCTGAGCTGAGCAAAAAAGAGTGGAGATGGGAAATGGGAGTGAGAAAAAGCTCACAGGAGGAAGGTGGAGAAGAGAGCAGGATACTGGAGAAGACGTTGTGGGGAAATGCTAGCAGGCAGGCTGGCCGGCCGGGCGTTTGATGGTTGGCCTCTGTAGGAGTCAGTTGGAGGCAGTCGGTAGGTTTTCAGGCAGTGGGAGCTCTGTGTGTAGATCAGCTGGAGGTAGAGAGCAGTGCACAGGCAGCCCCTCTTCCAAGACTGTCACTCCTAGAGCTGGCCGTGTGACAGAAGCACGTGTGACGTGCATGTGCAGCCACTCACTGGCTGTTTTATACCATACCCCGACCAAGCTATTTGCTGTACCCCATATGCAAGCTGGAGTGAGGACATTTCTGCATTCCCACCACTGTGGCGGTGGGGCAGAGCTGATCTCAGGAGCTTGCACTGGGCAGGTACTGCTGGGGCAGATCCAGCTCTGGGCGCTTTCTTGGTGGTTGAAGCAGTTTGTACCACCCGACTTGGTGTCAGGGCTTGTGGCCAGATGGAGATGCTTGAAGAACGGTGTTCTGGAGGGGCTGTCCTGTCTGTTTCCCTTCCTCTCGGAGCTGCAAGACTGTCCTGATTATTCCATGACTGCCCTGTGCACTCTCTTGCCGGATATGATAGTTGCTATGCATTTAATAGTCTATCCAAACTCTTTCAAACCATATTCAAACCAGCTTGCTCTTTCTCTCTAGGACAAAGGAGATGGTGGCTCCAAGGATCTGGACAACATGAAGAGTGATCGAATGAGAACTGTCCAGCTCAATGTCTGTGACAGCAAAGAAGTGGACCGAGCCCTGGAGCACGTGAACAGCAGTCTGGAGGACCCAGAGAAAGGTAGGTGCATCCAGTGATCTCTAAGGTCACACAGGTGGCAGGAGCTCCCTCAGCTGGGCTAAGGGCATTTTCAGGGCATATTTCAAAAGCTGAGCATGACTGAAGGGCACAAAGCTTTTTTAAATGTTGTGCCATATCAGGAAGCAGCTTCCCATTTAATGACAACATCTAGAAAGAAAACTGCTTTTTTTCTTCACCAGGTCCTGTAGGGACATTAGCAGGAATCACGGTTACGTCAAGGCCCTGGTATTAGAACTTTATTCCTGCGACCTGAAGTTTTTTGTGACTCCCTTTATTTTATAAAACCTGGCCAGTGCTCAAAGATTGGGGATTGGCAATGGAATTGTCTGCCTGAAACTTCCAGAAGGCAAAGGAAATAGAGAAGTTTTCCAAAGGACTTCCCATGAGGCCAGCTGAATATCATTAATGCCATTGCAGATATTGCCATATATTACAGATTTTGGAGTTCAAGTGGTAGCTGTAACAGACTTACTTAGCCTGCCTACCTCATTCTGCTCCAGTACTGTGCAAAACCCTGTTGCTCATGCACTCCTGAAACCTTTCCACCCTTTGGTGACAGCTGTTGTTACCGTCTTGGTTACGGCAGACTAAGAGGGAGAGCCTGTGGCATGGGTGCCAACTCACGTCCATCCGTGCCCACATCCCCCTGCACCACACTGCAGACGTTCTAGTTCTTTTGGTGACATGAGGGACTTTGAAAAAATTACTCTTTTGTCTCTTACAAGGTCTCTCCTATTTTTATTATTTGCATTTAGAGACATTATGTTGCTTCTATTAAAAAATCACAGTGGATAAAAAGAGACTAACAAGGGGAGCAGCTTAGACAAGGCTGAAGTTCTGTTTGCTGGCTCAGAACTTCCCAGGAAGCCTTATTCGTGGTACTTTGTGGCTGCAGTGTCCGGTCGTACAGGCAGATCCTGACTGTGGTTATATTTGCTCATGAGACTGAAGTTTGTTCTGGACACTCTTCTGTCTGTCTTTTGTCATTACAAGTTGTAATGAAAAGCTCACATGTGTGGTTCAGTAATCTATTTGCAAGGCCTTTTCCAAGCTGCTCTCATTAGTCTCACAGAGGGAAAGCTTTCTGTTTGATTTTTTTCTTGTAGGGCTCTGGGGGCTGGTTAACAACGCTGGGATCTCCACGTTCGGGGAAGTGGAGTTCACCAGCATGGACACCTACATGGAGGTAGCTGAAGTGAACCTGTGGGGGACTGTGCGAACCACCAAAGCGTTCCTCCCGCTCATCCGGAGGTCGAAAGGTGAGTGATCTCCTCCTGACTAGCACCCCCTGGAGCAGGTCCCTCATCCTGCCTCATGCCTTCCTGTGTTAGAGGCCAAAAGGGCTGTTGTGCTTCTCTGCACCGTTGGCCACCTCCATAGCTTTACAGGCAGAATGTGACCCACAGCACACACACAAATAACTGATTTCCTAACAGCTCTGAATTACGCAGCAAGGCAGCAGTCCTGAAAACCAGTTATTATTTCTCTTTCCCATCTGTGCTGCCTTCTCCTGCAACAGCCCACACAAGATCTAATCTGTCATACGTCCTTTTACCTGTTCAGAAGCGGCAGCTCATCATAAATTCCAGCGCCAGGAGCAATCCTCCACTCTGTACAAACCCCACCTGTGCAGATGCTGGCAGGGTGGGCGGCAGTAGTGCACTGTGACGTGCTGCTTCCAGGGAAGTTTTCGGCTCTGTGCTGTGCTGGTTTGGGAGCTTGTAACCTACGAGAGGTGGGGTTTATGCAGCAAAGGAGTGCAGACCTGGAGCTTGGGTGTCTTGACATAAAGGGGCAAAAGCTTTCCTGTACTGGGACCAACTACCTGACTAAATGAGGATATTTTTTATTCTTGAGGCATCCACAGACATTGACAGTGTTGTCTTGTGCTGCACACCTGGGCTGTATGTGGCCCCGGCAGCATTTCTTCCACCGCGGAAGGATGTCCACATCTGCGGTTGGAGTTTTTCTTTCTAACACAACTCTGTGATGCACACTGATAGCACGTGCAGAGAGCTGCAGCCCCTGATTAAACTGCAGCATCCAGTCTCCTATCAGCATTCTCCCCAGCCAACATGAATGGCTTCTGGAGAGGAGAGGGGCCCCAGCTCTGTGCCTGGAGCCATAATCCAGCTGTCACACAGAAAAGAATGCAGTGGACTTAGGCTGCTCTGCCAGTTTGTGGTGCAGGAGCAATCCAGTCCCTTTTAAGAGGCAGACACTATAAGGCACCACTGAGTTCCTGGATTTTGTGCCTTTGACTTGCAGATAAATAAGCTCAGCTTTGGTGCCAGAGGCTTTCTTAGTGCTGCCTCCTCTTGTATGGCCTCAGCTCTGATTCGTGCTTAGCCATCCTGTTTCCCACCATGCAGGCTCTGTCCAGCCTCTGCTTTGTTCTCCGTAGCATTGAGCTACGTGTGTCACCCTGTGCCTGTTCCTTCAGGTATAATGAGCCAGGGGGTACAAGCAACAGGACAGCAGTGCTCAGATGGAGCTGCCGGCTGGGCTGCCAGGCAGCCTTTACGGATGTACAGTGGGCGAGTGGGTGCGTGTTCAAGAGTCTGTTGGGTGTTCAAGTGTCTGCCCTGGCTCAGGTGCCCCAGCTCAGCTGTGCCTTTCCTGGCCTCTGCCTAGGTCGTGTGGTGAACATCAGTAGCATGATGGGTCGGATGGGCAGTCCTGCCCGGTCACCGTACTGCATCACCAAGTTTGGCGTGGAAGCCTTCTCCGACTGCCTGCGGTACGAAATGCAGCCCCAGGGGGTGATGGTCAGCATCGTGGAGCCCGGTAACTTCATAGCTGCCACCAACCTGTACAGCCCCGAGCGGATCAAAGCCATAGCCGACAAAATGTGGGACGAGCTCCCTGAGATAGTGCGCAAAGACTACGGCAGGAAGTACTTCGACGAGCAGGTCAGCAAGATGGAGACGTACTGCAACAGCGGCTCGACGGACACCTCGCCGGTCATCGAAAGCGTCACCCACGCGCTCACCTCCACGGCACCCTACACCCGCTACCACCCCATGGATTACTACTGGTGGCTGCGCATGCAGATCATGACGCACATGCCCGCTGCCATTTCAGATCGGCTCTATGTCTATTGAGGCCTCACACTCCTAGGCTACTCAGGTGGGGAGCTTGTTTCAAAGAGAGCATTGTACACACTTTCTGGTAGTTCTTTTAAAAATTTTCTAACCTCATTTCGGAGTACTGTATTTTAGCTCTAAAGGGTTCATTTAAACGTCTGACATAACCTAAAGGGCAGTAATTTGCAAGGATGCTTCTTAGGCAGGAATACCTTGTGTTTGTGCCGGGACATGGATTCTTTGCTATTTATTTCATGTAATCACCAAATAACAAGGTATAATCATTATTTAAAGTGCAGTTGCTCTGAAGTGTTTTCAGAATAATTTCTGCTGATGGCCAAACACAATCTTTGCAATTCCTGCCTAGGATGCAGCCTTCACACCATAAAACAGAGGCCCACCCCATGCTGTAACAGCAAGCCACTGCCTGCCAATGACACCGTCCAACAGATTTTTCCAGGTCTGGTCTCGTAGCCCAAGGCAGAGCGGAGACTTCTTTAATTTGGAGAGCAGAACTCAAAATGTTCAAGGTGCTGAAACTGAGAAACCGACCCAGTCCCTTTGTCTCTTAAAATTATACTGAAAAAACCTTAAAGAAACTAAACCAGTTTGATTTTCCTGCCTGCTTTCTGCAAGGGAGTTCAGCAATCCAGGGACTCAATCCTGCAGGCTTTTCCCATGGGAGTTTCTTACTTGTATGAGCATTCCCATGAGTGTGAGCAGCTTTCTGCTCACGACTGCAGGCATCGGGATTGGCCTGTAGTAACGTTTCACTTCTCTTCAACGGTAAATGAAGATCAGCTCCAGGCTTAGTTTGGAGAAGAGTTTCACTCCAGCTCCTATAATTTGTGAGGACGACTGCTGAGTAGAAGGAAGCACGGAGTTATAGTCGCAGCAGTAAATGTCCTTCTTACCAGGGACCTCAGAGTTACACCGAAGCATTTGTAGCGTACCCCGCACAGAATGGCCTCATCCCTGACCAGGGCCTCTGGGCACTATTGCGGTGCAGGTGACAATAACAATAATAACTTTTGTTGAAGGAGTCACTGAGCTGAAATACATCTAACGTCATATAAATCTAACAGAACATCCACAACAATAAAGGTAACTTTAAGAGCAGTTTAATTTCTGTGATGGTTGTTTACATGTCTGAGGAACATTTATTTTGTACCCTAAGAAAAGAAAGGAAAAAATCCGTAAAAAATCATTTAATAAGAAAATGCGGAAAGGGTTATTTTTTTTTTTACCTTGAAACGCAAAACCCAACAATTAATTAAAATACAATTGTTAGCAAAGTTCAAGAGAAGGGATCTCGTGCTCTAATAACATACCATGATATGATCAAACTTCTTTGGCTTAATAAATGTATACAGAAATGGTAACAAAATTCAGAGGCTCCCTCTTTATTTTTAAAATATTTAAGGGGAAAAGCTTATATTCCTTAGTGGTTGTTTGTTAAGGTGGAGAGGCTCATGCCTGTTATGCATGCCTGCTGCATTCAGAGGCTGATATCACAGAACCACAGAATCACAGAATGTTCGGGGTTGGAAGGGACCTCTGGAGATCATCTAGTCCAGCCCCCCTGGACTCTCCAGAGAAGGAGACTCCACAACCTCCCTGGGCAGCCTGTGCCAGGGCTCTGTCACCCTCACAGTAAAGTAGTTTTTCTTCACGTTGAGGTGGAACTTCCTGCGTTCTAATTTTTACCCATTATTCCTTGTCCTGTTACTGGGCACCACCAAAAAGAGACTGCCCACTTCTTGACACCCACCCCTCAGATATTTATACACATTAATAAGATCCTCTCTCAGCCTCCTCAGATTTGCAGTCTTGGGTCTTTCATGTCCATGTTAGATAGTGCAAGACTTTGATAGAAGTACCAGATGCATCCCGCGTCTGGTGACAAATACACCTAACCCCTGGACCCTGTGTATTCACAGCTCTTAAACCTGTGTCTGCCCTGGGCTCCTGCAGATTACAAAGGATTATTATGGATTATTCCCAGGGAGTAAGAAGAGAAACTGAACTCTGAAGAGGGGAGGGTGGTGGCAGTGATTCAGCAGGGCAGGCACACAGCAGGTCACTGACAGACCCTGGGAGACACTTAACGCTTTCCAGACCTTTGTAATCTTCTCCAGAGCCCTGGCAGTGGTAGCTACATCTTACAGGGGAGGGTATGTTCCCTCATTTTCCTATATGTGGACTTCTCTCTGGGACAAAACATGAGAGTATGAGCCACAAGAGACCCCACAGGCACACGGACTAATTTATAAGGCAGAGCAAAACCCCTGGATAACAATGGTTGCTGCAGATGCCACAGCAGAAAGAGATAAGCCTTTACAAGTTCTTGCAGTCTAAAAGTTTAGCCACAAGGTGCTAAGTAACAAAAAAATCATGTAATTCTGCTTGGGATGCTAGCTCCCAATTTTATGCATACTGCTGGGTTTTGATACAGACATCGATGAAGACAGATATGGAAAAGACTTGAGTGTGCAGCTGGGTTATCTCAGTCTGGCTGAGAGACCCCCTCGAGCAGATGTACCAGATGTTTAACAGTACCATGTTCATCCCCAGCCGGAACGATAAAGCCAAACAGTGATAATGTGCTTATGTTTACACAGCATCTCTTCTGGAGACTTCTGAACCCTTTCACAGGAGGTGCCCGCCAGGAGCTCTAAAGCCGTGCCACCGCTCCAGGGCTGGAGGGGATGTGGCAGTAGTGCTGCTCTGCGCCGTGATTCACAGGGGACCATGTAGGGTGGGGAGATGAAGACTAGGGTGCTCCTCCACATCACGGCACTTCCTGTGTTTCTTTCTCCTGATGCTGGGAGAGTCTAGTAGCTGATCTGTGGTCAGGAGGGCAGTGAATTGGCTAGTTTTTCTGCTGGGATCTTTG
>NW_009696001.1:16192-20975 GCF_000703405.1 Apaloderma vittatum
ACAGTTTCAGGGTTTGCCCTGAAAAGCGCATTAAAAGCTAATCCCCTCTGGTTTTTCATGACTGTCCTTGCGACTCAGTGTGCTCTGGGTCCTGCCTGCGCGGTGTTACCACAGCTCCTGGAATAGCTTCAGCCTGCCAAGTTGATCTGAAAAAGAACCAAAAGTATAGTGAGAGAGGACTTGGCCGGGCACCTGGTCCTGGGGTCTTCCCAGGGCTGACTCAGTGGCAGCCTCTGTGCCCTCAGGAGGAGCTGGGGCACCTGGAAGGATCAGCTTGGAGGGGTGCCCACCCCTGGATTCTAGTCTGATCCCAGCTGGCTGGAGGGAAGGCTCTCTTCCCAAATTTCTTACCAGGCAAAGATTGTTGGCGATGGCACAACAGATCTCACTCTGCGGCATCCCTTGGGGCAACCTGCAGTTAAAAATAACTTTCCCTTGTGTAGTAGGAGGCAGCAGATATGGGGTAATTTTAACTACAGCTGTTACATCTTGTTCTGAGCCTTAATGAGGAAATCATGCAGTCCTACCCACTTCAGAACGTTTTGCTCCTAGTGATGAGGGTGGTGGATGCTGCATTTGAGACCAGCATTTAGTGACCCCTTACTGCCACATTATCTGAATGAAGTGCAGGGATTTCCCAGTCAAACAGAAAACAATTTCACGGCCAGAGAGTCGCACAGCTTTGGGGGAGCTGGTCCGAAGCCTTCAGCTCCCATGCCCCAGCAGAGGCCTGGGCCAGGTTCCCTCCCAGGTCCCAGCCCTGTGAGTCTGGCTGAGACTCGTGGCAGTTCGGAAACAGGATCTGGAAATGGAAAAGAGGAAAGGCCCACTCCTGTTCAGGCAGTGTGAAATAGCAGAGTGCAGGGCATCTTCCCCAGTTGCATTAAAGATAAAAATTAAATGATAATTAAATATATGAGTGGCTCAGTTACTGAGATACAAAATCAAATCCCAGTCTATGCTCAGACTGGACTGAAGCCAAGGGCCTTCCTGCAAAGCATATACGCAGCTGCTGGCACTTCATGGACTATGGCTTTGAAAAGAAAGTATCTTCCCCACAAACAAGAAGGGATTCATGAGCATAACTCACAGAAGATGTGATGACATCTCCTTGGGAAGATACCTCTCAGGAGCACAGCACCGGTTTCTCTGCCTTGGCGTGCCGCAGACTTGAACTAGTGCTTCCCAGTGCGAGATGAAGCACCAGCCTGGTACCTCCAAAGCAGGGAGTTCTCCCTCACCATGCATGAGTGCAAAAAGCAGGAGATGTCATGGCCACGAGTAGCCCGTGTAGCTGTCACACGGATGACAGCGCTGGCAGTGCCACCCTCTGCTCTCCACTACCTGTCACCTGGGCATCGCAACCCTTGATGGGTGGTGGGTGAAAGGCTGTGAATGTGACGGTGACGGTGGCAGACCGGCTTGACCAGTGTGACTTGGAACTTCCACCCACCTCTACGCAGAGAGGGACGTGCAGTAGCACAGATAGTGTTCTGCAGCTCCTTGGCAACTGGTGAGGGACAGGCAGAGGTAGTCATCTACCTTCCAAAGGGCCCCAGAACTTCAGGACTGCCTGGAAAACCATGGATCATGCTGCCCTGCTTCCATAGCCAGAAGGCAGCTTGCTGTGGTCTGTGGGAAGCATAAGGGCGAGCAGTCTCGCTAAGATGTAGGTTGCTATCTTAAAATAATTTCTGCTAACACAGTGCTTTGTTTGCTACTGAGTGTGGTTGTTCAAAGATGCTTTTTGGTCAGCATCTGTCCCCATCACAAATGGGTTTCTCAGTCTTTCTGGAGCTCTGTCACTGAACTGGAAAAAGGACCGGACCTGGCTGCAGGCTCCTTCAGTCATCCTCTCCCTTCCCTTCCCTAGCACAAGGTTGTGTAATTATTTGTGTGATGTGGGACATCTTTAGCAGAAAAGCTTGGGAGACCTGTCCTCCTCTCCCGTCCTGGCAAAATGGAGCTCTCCCAAAGTGGAGGTGCTCCAGTTTCACAGCCAAGCGGGTCATGGCACCTGCAAACCAGGTGGGATCTGACAACGGTGCCAACGAGCTGTGCCCTGTGAGACACAGCCTCATCGCAGTCACCCCAGACACATGCAGCTCTCAGCAGGGACTTCGGCCCATCCTCTGCATTTCTGACAAGCTTCAACTTGCTGGTCTCTGCGGTATTTGCTCCCCTCACTGCTTAGCTCTACATCAGCATACAGGGTCAGGCACTGCTGAGGGGTAATGCATTTCCCAAGGGAAAAAAGAACATAGAAGACTAAAATCTCCCTCCTAGGCTTGTGCAGGTATTCAGCCTTCAGCACAATCTTTTATTTTCCAGCTAGAATCGCAAGTTGGGAAGTATCAGGAGCCCATGCTCCCCCTGCCCAAATACCTGCACACAAACCCCAGAAAGCTCCGTGCTGGAGCCGGGGGTGAGAGTGTGACTGTTGCCATCCTCATTTCTCTCTTGGCTGTGAGTGTCAGTAGTGCGAAAAATGTGGTAATATACAGAGCAATCACTGCAGTGGTATTTCTGAGTTTGCCTGGGGCAGGATGGACCATCAATCTTGTGAGATAACATGTTGCCACAAAGACTTTCAGCCAGTTTTTCAGGCCTTAAGAGTCTGAGTGCTGCCATCACATCTGAACCAGCCCACCCAGGGCTAGGCATTGTTAGCGCAGAAAACAACAGGTTTCTGTTTTACCTGGGAACACAGGGTGAGTATTTGCTCCTTCCCCTATCATGAGATCTTGGAAGTATTGTGGGAAACCCTACAAAGATCCAACCCACAACACAGTGAAACTGGGGTATTTGTTGCCATGAGACTGAAAGTATAACTAGTCTGAAGGAGAGTCTGGGAAAATTTGCAGATTGGTTCAACAGAAGCTTTAGGTTTTTGCTGATGTATCACCTCCGGATCTGCAGTGAATTTATAACTACTGAGAAGGGTCTTACTCCCTGGTGGATCATCATGATCTGACCAGCCCCAGCTGGGATACCCCCCATCCATGGCCCAGGATCCCACTTCAGCCCCACATGTGGCTGTTTATCTGCACTAAGGTGGAGATGGAGGATGCTGGTCTTCATCCCCACTGGGCTGGAATGACCCCTATAGCCCCTGCCTACCCCTTTCTCCAGTGGGTAGAGTCCATGATCCTGTTCAGGGCAAGGGATAGACAGTTGGGATGCTCCTGGTATCAACCTGCTGCACTTGGGAATGGTCCCAGTGGTGCCAGGAGGTCACACCCAGCCTTGTCCTGCCCCTAATTGACTGCTGCTACTCCTGAGGGCTGAGAGATCCCTACTGTCACCTGCAGCTGTAGATGTGCCTCTGCCTGGGTGCTGCCGTGCAGCAGAGGGTGCTGGACCAGCAGGAGCGGAGGGAGCTGCCTTCCTTTAGCTCACCAGCACTTTCCCTGCAGCAGCTCTGGATGCCACTCTGCTCTCTGCCTCTCTGAACCTGCTACGTGGGGATTAGCCGTGCTTGGCAGGAAAATCTCCCTCCACCCCACAGAGACAGGGATTTGCATTCCCTTTGCAGATGCTGTGGGCCAGCTCTGCTTCTTTGTGTTCCAAGTTTTTTGTAGCACTGAATCCCTCAGCAAGGAGCAATGTGCTGTTCTTCCAGCTCATCTGCTGTGGAACAGGACTTCTCCAGAGGAATACCACCGGCATGCCTGGGGCCAAACCCCTGGCATGGCATAGCCTGGCACAATCGAGCCCAGTCCTGCTTGTACTGCTGCTGCCTGGGCAGCATCCCCCAGGGATGTGACCTTTCCTTCTCTCTTATCCCTTCACTTCCTTCTGAACCCACCAGGTTAATTGCTCGACCTGATCAGTGCACCTCCAGCTGTGCTCTGGCTCTAATCAGTGAGGGGCTGGGAGGGGCTGTTGTCCCGGGAGGGCAGCAAGTGGCTCCCAGGTTGCTCTCTGTAGCAGCTGTGTTTTTGTCACAGTACATGTGGCTTTGTGTTGTGCCCGGCTGACATCTCCCTACACCAAGGGGCTCACCAGTGCAGAGAGTGACTGGTGGGGGGAAGCCCTGGGGGGCCCAGGGGAGAATCCAGCTCCTCTGTGTGGGGAGACGTGGTCAGGGCTGGGCATTCCATGGCCCCTGCGTTTTGCAGCGTCCCACGGCTCTGGGGATGCCCAGTCTGCATTTTGTTGCTGAAGAGGAGACAGAAATGCACAAGTAAGTGAACAGGGTCATTTCAAAGATTTTGCTCAGCTGTGCTTTGCCATCCAAAATTGTTTCCATGCCTGGGGGAAGTGGCCATCCCTTGATGAGCTCTCTGAGTGCCCTGTACCAAAATCCAGGAACGTGACTAGAGCTGGAGCTGGTGTCCCTGTGCTGAGGAAGATGAGCCACCAGCTGGGGCATGAAGAGCATCTCAAGAAGTTGTTAAACTTTGTTTCCCCCTGTTGTTCCTTAAAACAAGTTTCCCTTGCAGACTCGTCTGGCCGGGGGCTGTGGTCGGGAGGTGTGGGTGGGTGTGCCACGGGGGCAGCACGGCACAGGGGTGCTGTGGGGTGAGACAGGCACACAGCGACGTGTCAGGAGTGCCATGGGGGACATCTTCGGGTGTCTACAGGGGCAGAGGGCAGCCTGTTGCAGGGTGGGTGTGAGTGACTGAGCAGTGAGTCTCCGCTCCCAAGGGGTCTGGGAGCCGGGCAGGGAGCAGGCTCACACTGAGCACAGCTTTCCCACGTGCCGTGTTTCCCCCTGGCTGAAGCAGCCCTGGGAAGCTCCGGGCCTGCGCTGTGCTGATGCCAGAGCCTCCCAGCCCGG
>NW_009696001.1:21088-28255 GCF_000703405.1 Apaloderma vittatum
TGGGTGGGAGGACGGGCTGTCCCCAAGGTGCTGTCCCCAGACAGAAACCCCTGGGGCCCTTTCAGCCATCCTCCATCTGCACTCAGAGGGGAGCTGGCACAGCATCCTCAGCTCCTGGGATAAGCGTGCAGCAAAGCCCTTCTTGTGCACCAGGTGGACCCTCCCCCGTGGAGGAGGTTGGGGGAATGATGAGGGCAGATACCCGGGCTCCTTGGCTCTAAGCATTACGCCATTGCTCATCCCTTTATCCTGTGCAGCCTAACAGTTTTCTTATCTTGTCTGCAAGTCCAGGCCCTCCCCAGAGCCCTCATACATGGAGCCCGACAGTTGTGCAGTTCCCCACAGTCCCCCCACAGACATGATGGGTGTTGGTGCTGTGGCCCAGCTCGGTGGCACAAGCACTGGGTGTCCCAAGTACTGGGCGGAGGTGAGCAGCTGTCCCCATGCCGTGAGAAGGTCCCTTTCAGCCCTGCCAGATGAGAACAAGGGTCAACACATCTGCCAAAGACAATTCAGCCTCTGGCACAAAGTGCAGACAGAGACGAGCCATGCACTGGTGCTCCTGGCCGTGCACGGGCTGGTACCGCACCACTGGGCTGAGGCCCAGCCACCGACGGCCACCCTGAAAGACTCTTTGTAGCTCTGGCTGCTGCGGCCAGACCCTGTGGTGGCTGTACCCTGCACCGGCCATCTCCACTCCTGGTCCCCTGCTCGTGACAGGATCCTGTGCGTGGATGCTTTTGTGACTTTCTGACCCACTGCAGTCATGCTCTGGTTTGCACTGTAACTGAAATCCAGGTCAAAATACTCCAGAAATCCCTGAGTGAAGAGTGGAGCACCAGCAACATGGGAGTTTTTTTGGATTTACTCAAGATGTGCTGGGCACTAGGCCTTGTGTACCGGTGTCTGGAGTGCACTCTCCCACCCAAATGCCACACATCCCACACAGTGCTGAGGGTCACCAGCTCTGCTCCCTAATGAAGACCCGTGCCAGAGCTGTTCACATGGCCCTGAGGTCAGTGTCCAGGAGCTAACCAGGCCCTGGGGGGTCCGCCTGCACACAGCTCTGCCAGGCTTTGCTCTGCTGCTCTGTTTGGCCTTCCACGGCATGAAGGGTTTGCTGCTAATGCTGCTACCTGTGAGCAAACAGGGCCTTAGGCAGTCCTGGGCTGGGCTCAGTGGTGGTGTGTGCCGGCATGTGCGGGAGATGGCACCAGGGCAGCAGAAGTGGGGCAGATGTCCTGGTATCTGAGATAATACTGGGCACTTTTTTTCCCAGTCCAGGGAAATGCTGGTGCCCTGGAGGACTGCTGTTTCCCATTGCCTATAATTCTTTGGAAAAAAATCCAGGCATGCTACCTCCATCCCAGAGATAGGAGAAAAAAAGCACTTGAATTCCCAGCCCAGCTGATAGCCAGGTCTCCAAGGAGGCAGGAGACATGATATAGCCCTTGTGCTTGGCATCTCTGGGGATGCCCACCAGGATGATGCTCCTGGAAAACACCTCTCTGGCACTGCCACCCTCCCAGCCACCCGGCTCCCAGCCCGTGGAGATGGGACTGCTGAGATCGCTGAGACCTTTGAAATGTGCTTTTTAACAGGATTCATCCCAATTTGCTAGAGCAAAGAGAAAGGGAATCCACAAGGAATTACCCAAGGGCCTGTAGATGTCTGTTAGACTGCGGCGAGGATGAAAGCCGATGAGCTTTTTTTAGGACGCGGCTGAAACACTCCGTAAGATCTGCTCTCAGCAGCGTGTTGAGCTGCACTGGTGGCTTTGATCCCAAGTGTGGTGGGAGGACTCGCAGGAGCTCCTGTAGCATTGCAGCCACGAGCAGCAGGCAGACAGCTGATTCTGAGCTAATGACAGTGTTCCCAAAGCAATCCCAAATGTTTTGGAGGATTTTTTAAGTGAAGGCAGCAAATGGGCAGGGCTGGATTTTTAACCAGCCGGTAACCAGGCAGTGGATGCATCTTAAGCTGTAACTGCACCAGTGTGCATCACACCCCCACTGCAGAATTTTTAAAACATCGCATTCCTTGGAAGATCTAATTTTGGAGGTGGTATGAGTGCTGTCAGTCACAAAACCTACTGAAGCTTCTGCACCAGCACCTCCTGAGCAGGCAGGGGGAATGCAGCCATGGCTGCTTGGAGATACATCCCCCAGCCTGGGGGTCACCTAGCTTGGGCTGTGACTCCTCTAACAGCCTGATCCTTGTCATCTTCCCACCCTTTTGGGATCAGCCCTTTTCCAGCCTGATTACAGGCCTGTCTGGAAATGCACACTACTCACAGTTTCGGTGTGAGTCACAGAAGGTTTGGTGGCTTTTCTCTCCTTGCAGCTCCCGGCTCTCAGGGCTGAAGCATTTAGCTGGCAGCGTCAGCCTCCTCGCCCCGAGGAAGCAGATCTGCAACCCTTATGCTCGTGGAGAGAAGTTTGGAGGTGTCCTCAGTGGGCCCAGGGGGAGCAAGTAAGAGTTACAAGTGCTGAAGAACATTCCTCTTTTTGGGGAAAAACAGACCCCTGAGATGGATGGTGGGAAGGCTGAGTTTCCTGGGGACCTCAGGTTCCAGGGGGGATCTGCTCCAGGGCTTGGTGCCTGCCATGCTCCCTGTCCTGGCCCCAAGGCAGGCAGACCCGCTTGCCTCTCCCGGGGAACGCAGAGACCTGCCAGACCTGCTCCCCTCCACCTGCAGGAGCTCCTGCCACGCTGGGTTTGCAGAGAGAGGCCGGTTTTTAGGCAGACTGTTACACCTGGGAGACACAGACAAGTGCTCGGGTAGGCGAACCCTTCCTTGGGTCTGTTGGGGCAGCACAGGACCTCAGCTCCTCCCGCAAGTGTCGTCTCATGCTGTTGGGGGCAGAAGCTGCAGTTCTGGTACACAGAGTGTTGCTCCGGAGGTCATGTCACATCTGGGAGGTGAGGGGAAGCCTGACGGGGTTACGGTCATAAAGCACTTCTGAGAGGAAATGTCCTTACGTGTGACATGTGCCGCTGCCTTCCGCCTGGTGTGCTGTGTTTGCGGAGTGTGCAGGGCTGCACCAAGGCGCTGCCATCGGACGTGTCCTCTGCTCACTGGTCCCCCAAGCCAAGCGCTGAGCCAGCCAAATGTTCGAACCCACAGAGCTGGAGTGCGGCTCTCCTGCACAGTTTGTTCCAGTAGGACTGTGTTTGGGCTTCACGGTGTTTGCAGCATCTTCCAGCTCCACAGTGGGCAGTGACTCCAGACATCTCCCATCCTCTGCTTTGTAACCCTCCCTATCTTTCCCCACCCATCTGTGAGCCTCCTCCCTGGGACCAGCGCCCAGCGGGGACAGGTGCCTCAGGCTCGGCTGGCTCTCCTGAGCTCCCTGCTCAGACTTGTGCCACCTTCAACAAGGTGTCTGCACCCTCCAAGCCTGTTCCAAGACTTCAGAAATGCTGCTAATACTCCTTAGGACTCAAAGGCTTAAAGAGCCTTGCAGCAGTTGTAAACTGTGGGAGCTGTCTTTTGTGTAAAACACTATTATTTTGGTTTGTTTGTACTAAAAATAGCTTGGAAAACTGTCAGTGAATAGCTATGGAAACACATCCCTGAAGCATGATGAAATGGCTCACGGTGAACCTCTGCAATGGGTGCCACCAGTGTCCTGCCTGGGAACCCAGCAACCCCAGTACCACTTCTCCAGCTTCAGCATTGATTTGTAATGTCAAAATAACTCTCTGGTATAACATCACCCCTGTCATTTATGCTTACTTATCAGCCTTTATAATATCTCTGAGAAAGATCAATATTTACTGGGATAAAGTTGTTCTCCAGAAAGGTTAAAATCTGTGCAGGGTCAGGAGGAACATGAATACCCATTTTCTAATTCTAACACTATAAGCCTCCCAAAGGCAAAGGCTGCCAGTACTATCACCAGACATTGCTGCACAATGGGAAGACAATTACTGAGAGAGAACCATTTCTCCTGGGCTTAATGATTCACCAGCACATGTGAGTGCCCTCAGTCCCCAAGGGAGTGGGGGCAGGTGGCCTCATGAACATGCTATTCCCCACCCGAGCCTTGCAGTGATGCTGGCAATCCCGTGGAGAGGTTCTCCCCTGCTCTGAGTCTCTTGGAAAATACTCAGTGAGGGTGCAGGGCTGCTCTGCAGCTTGTGGGGAGCTGGCGCTTGAGCTGGGCCATGCTCTGGGCTGTTCCAGTGATATCAGTCACCCTGCAATGGGAATCCTTGCTTGCCTGGCTGGGTCTTTGCCGTTAAGCTTTTCCCTGCAGCCATAGGTGTGCTGTGCAGAGTCTGGTGAGAAGCTCAGCACATTCACTTGCCTTTTATGTGTTCAGGAAGCTCCTAAACCCTGTGTGGTTCCCCACAGTGGGTATCACAGCTAGCCTGCATGGGCAAAGTGAGTCAAGGACTTGTCAATGTTAACAATTGGACTCGATGATCTTAAAGGTCTTTTCCAACCTAGGCAATTCTGTGATTCTGTGAGCTCTCCCCTAGCAGCAGCACTGGCTGCGTAGCAGGCCCTGTACTGGCTGCTGGGCTTTACTTGGAGCCATGGCTGGGAGGGTTAGGGATGCTCCTCTCTGCCCTTGCAGCCATGGGGCATCCTGGCTATGGCAGCTGGGTCCTGCACTGGGACATTCTGCACTAGGATGTTCTGCACTGGCTGGTCCAACACGGAGAACACAAGAAGCTGGTGTGGGATGTGGAGTAGTCAGTTTGTAATGGAAATGGTGTCTGCAGAGCTCCTGCTGCTCCTCAGCATCGCTCTGAAACTCCTGTGTCTTATATTGCATAGTTTGTATGAAATCATGGATGATTTCTGAGCATAATAGGCACAATTAAAGGTGTGATGATACACAGAGGAGCTTACATCAGGGCTGCAAACCGAAGAGATTCTCTTCCCCAGCAAAGGCTTATACATTGCATTTACTGACTACCTTCGCAGAGGGAAGGTTTGTAAGAAAAGCATAAATAAAAGACTCTCTTCCCCCCAAGCTTAAAAAGCATGGTCAAAACCTATTTTCACTAGTTATTTATTGTCTGACAGTTGAAATCACTTCTAGTACCTCACTGTGTCTTAAAGCTTATTTGCCTGAACTTTCCCATTATCAATGAGATAATGCAACAAGCTTCTTCTTGCCCCAACCATTAATTTAGCCCATAGCAACCTGTGGTTCTTGCTGCCTCCTCGTCCAGCTCCGTGTGCTCAGGAAAGACCATTTGCAGGCTGTGCCACACTCCTGTGAGCCTCCACGGCATGTACAGTGGAGCTGCAGCGTGGGTGGTGATGAAGGTGAGGAAATGCAGAGGAGAAGTGGCCGTAGGGACCAGGAAGGCAAGCAGTGACACAGGAGAGACACAGACATGAAGAGTTAAGCCAGCACAAATCCTGCTGCCAGAGCGATCCACCCAGTGAGGGAGAAGTGCCCATGGGCTGTTTTGTCGTGTTTCCGGCAGAGTGCCATCGGGGCGGGTAGGGACTGGAGGTGCTGCTGCCCCTCAACATGGGTCAGCCGAGGGCTGTGCGTGGAGCTTCCTGACCCTGTTGCAGGAGATGCTTTTGCTCACCTGAACCTCTCCCACTTCCTGGGGAGACTGGGTGCTCACACAGCCCCTGCAGCAACTTGATCTCAGGGCTCCCTTGGTAACAGCAGTGCCACAGGAAGGAGGAATTGCCCTCTAGCACACTCCAAAAGACAGCACGTTGTAAAATTCATTGCCCTCAGATTAGTTTTAGCTCTCCTGTAAAACACATTTTGTGTCTAATCTTGGCAACACAATGTCTCTTCACCATCAGCCCCGCAGCGCGTTTCACTGCCGATGAGTAACGAGTGAAGCCTCTCTGCGGCGGTGACAGCAGCCCTGCTTGGCAGGCACATATGGTACCCTTTTTCTGGAGACATATTTTCCCTTGCCAAGCTGTTTTGAGCTTCCTTAACCTGAAATCACCAGCACTTCTTTTACAACGCATCACGCGCCCAGTGAGATGCCGCCTCTCTGGCTCTGTAGCCAGATGGACGTGCGTTGAGGATGACGTGTGAGGCTGAGCTTGAGGTCCAGCCCTGCTGCCACAGCCTGGAGGTACCCGTATGGCTTGCCTTCATGAAAGCCTTCAGCCTGTGGCCAGAAACTCACTGGCATGTCTGCCCTCCAAAGTGAACTACAAGAGCTGTCTTAGGCTAGGACAGTGTACATTTCTCCTTGTGGGTACCTACAGCCAATTTAAATCTACTTAAAACAGTCTACAGAGAGGAGCATCTCTCCATGCTTCCTGAAAAGCAGCTGGTGCTCGGCTGGTCCTGTGAACATAAAACCAAACAATCTTCATTTCTTCACCAAAGCGGGGACAGAAGAAACATTATTGCTTATGGGGAACTTTTGCTGAGCAAGGGCAGACAAGATTTTCTGCATTGTATCAGGTTGGTGGAGTTAGCTGACGAGAAAGCCAAGCCCCGAGAGAGGCTGCAGAACCAGCAAAACCACTGCATGCCCGGAGCTGCTGGGCCAGAGGCTGGCCGGTGTGCCCTGGGCCAGCTCTGCCTCTGGCCGTGCAGCCTCCTCAGCCACCGTGCCCGGCCATGGCCCCCTGGGCTCTCCTCACCAGCTCTGCTCACTGTGTCCTGCCCTGAGGCAATCCCAACCACAGATTACTATTTGGTTCACGTTTAAGTATAGGGGGAGGAGGTTGTAGCATCCGCCTTTCACTTTCATCCTTGTTCCAGGATGAGTCACCGGGATGAAGGAGCTGAGCAACAGGCAAGAGGATAATTCCCTTGTGATGGTGATTCAGCCTCTGCGGGGTGGTGACAGAGTGAGCAGAGCTATTGTTTCTCCCCATCAGCTGATGACAGAAGTGTTCTTGCCCCTTTTATGACATTTCACTGTAGAACAAGAAACACGAATGAAAAGGATGCATAAAATAGTGATGGCTGAAGTCCCTGCTTCAGGGAATACCCTCTGGCTCTCCCAGAATGCCAGGACAGCTTGCTGTGCAAGGAGCCAGATCCACTTTTCCCAGGGGTGCTGTTGCTGCACTGCCCATCCCAGGAGCAGCTCAGTGCACGCGAGAGGTGGGAGCTGCCTCAGAGCACAAGGGATGGAGCTAATCCAGCACACGGAAGGGGTGGGAGCTACCTCGCTGCAGGCAAGGTGGAGGAGCACTCTGCTGTGGCA
>NW_009696001.1:28541-32235 GCF_000703405.1 Apaloderma vittatum
ACGTCCTATCACTGTCCATTAGGGAGAACAGACCAACCCCTGCCTCTTTCCAACCTCCCTTCAGGTAACTGTAGAGAGTGATGAGGTTTCCCCTCAATCTCCTCCAGGCTAAACAGCCCCAGATCTCTAAGACTTTCCTCATAAGACTTGTGTTCTAAGCCCTTTCCCAGCTTGGCAGCCACCTCTGTACCCTCTCCAGCACCTCAGTGTCCCTCTTGTAGCGAGGGGCCCAAAACTGGACACAGTGCTCGAGGTGAGGCCTCACCAAAGCCGAGCACAGGGGCATGATCACCTCCCTGCTCCTGCTGACAACACCATTCCTGATCCAGGCCAGGATGCCGTTGGCCTTCTGGCCCCCTGGGCACACTGCTGGCTCATGTGTCCTCAACACCCCCAGGTCCCTCTCTGCCTGGCAGCTCTCCAGCCACTCCTCCCCAAGACTGTGGCGCTGCTGGGGGCTGTTGTGGCCAAAGTGCAGGACCCGGCATTTGGCCCAGCATCACCTCAACAAAGTGGTTTATTAGGGACAGGTCAAAATCACACTCTGCAAAGATGGTCTGGAGTTTGAACAGCTTCCCTGCAAGGGATGGTTCAGTAGGGTAGGACAGTTCTACAAATTGCCAAAATAAATGAGCCAAGGAGATCATTACAGAAGTCTACTAAACAGAGTGCTGTGGCAAACAAGAAACCGTTATCCTCTGAGGTTTGGAGGCATCAGTTGAAGTTGGCAGAAGCCTGTTCACAACAACAAATGAGGCGATACCACTTTACAAAACTTGTAGCTAAGTTGTGAAACTCTTTGCTGCGTGGCATAGAAGCTACTAAAATTTTACAAGTTCTCCTGGGCACTTCCTCTTCCCTTGGTGCACGCTGGGGAGATGCACCACTGGTCTGACTCCCTGTGACTGTTACCACGTCCCTTTGCTCAACATACGCATGAAGTTTGTAGGCTTCTGCATCAATATGTTAACTTTCAACAAATGCTGCCTGATCAGTTACTACTCCAAAATCCAGAATGGCAAAATGAATCTGAAGCTGAACTGGGAAAGCTTAAATCAGCATTTACTGACTTCAGCATTTTCTTCTCCTGGTTCTTTGCATTTTATATATTTTGCATTTGAATTTTAGATGAAGTCCTAGGAGCTGCATGTAAAATTAATGCACGATTGATAGCAGCTTCAGGATATTCAGGCAGCAGTAATAAGTGTATTATTGACAGTGAATATTCATAGGTATAGACCAGCTTGGAGAATTACAAGACACTTCCTAGAGGGATGGATATAATGAAAACAAGGGCAATCAAGGAAATGAAACAGAAAAGGTGTAGCTTTATTGGCCCTTTACAGTCATTGTGTCTGAGTCTCCTTCAATTCATAATTACCGTTGCTGGAAGATAACAGCTTTTAGCAGTGGCTAAGGATCCCTGGGCTCTTTGAAGTTCTGAACAATAGGCCACAGGAGGTGCTACGGGACCTTCTTCATCTCCCCAGTCTGTGCCGTCCCTCGGTCACGCAAACTGCTGAAGGCTGTTTCCACCAGCAGCATTCCCAGTCGCCTTTGATCGCAGCCACCCTTGTAATAGCTTTGAGGGATAGATTTCACTTGGGTAAAATAAAAATAATTTGTTGCCTGATGTTATCAAAACGACTGCGAGGAAGGCAGTCCCTGAATCTGCCTGGGCAGAGAGGGAAGGGGAGATGGTTTGGGCAGTGCCGAAATCCTGTGACAGAACTCCTTTCCCTCCTGACCATCTGGTTCAGCCCAACGACAGCAGCACCCAAAGTCCAAGCTGGGCCATGTCTTTGTGTAAGTGTGAAATAAAGCATCAGGCTCATCCTCAGATCCATCAGTCACAGTGAGATGCAGAGGGCACAGAAGGCCAGCATTTATCTCTCAATTAGACCTGCAATCTAATAATAAAATCTAAAAATTAAAACCAACATGGCTCTATAATTCAAGTGTGTTTTGCTTAATTGCTAGTGACTTACAATTCCTCCTGCACACAAGAGCCACAGATACATTTTAATTTCTCTGTAAGATAACAACACCACTTAACTGTTTCTCCATGTGGTTTTGCTTTAATTTCATACAATTAAGACGTTAGAACATGGCAGCCCTGTTTTCACATGCCACATGGGTACAAGCAGATGTTTTGTTGGCTTGCCCACTGCCAGCTGAGTTCATCTGTTTTCTCTAGGCTATGTAGCACCAGTAATAAATGACTCATGCTGAGCAGGGGGGTTTTATGCTTTCCATGTGCACAGACCACAGGAAAGACAGAGCTCTCCCTTCCTACGTACCTGACACCTGCCGGGTGTTGCTCAGGACTTTCTGCACCACTTTTGCACAACACCCTTGTTATGGCCTAGGAGCCTGTGTGAGTGCCTTTGATCTCTTTGCAGGTGTTCTACAAAGTAGCTGGCTCTGAATGTGAAGGCAAAAACACCCTCTCCTTGGATCACAGAAAATGGGGCAGCAGGAAATGCATGGAGCCTCAGACAGGATCGCTTATTATCTCAAGCAGCCAGATGATATAATGCTCTCCATAAACGACAGGGCTTGGCCCCTCTCCTGTATGAAAGGTGCTGCAGTCAGCCACAGTTCTGATGGATAGAAACCTTGGTTTAGAAAAAAAAAAAGTCATCACAGCTCGAGTTTTAATTGTGGCCAGACAACATCAATTTGTTCCTGTGGCAACACCAGCCTAGACAGCTCCCCTCACTCCCAGCTGCTGCTCTCAGCTTCATTTCTGTAAGGAAAGGTGTGAAAATGGTGTGGTTTCATCTGGACTACCACTTTGCTACCTGAGTCAGTACACGATGGAGTGACAGCAGCATCATGCTGTAAGTATCATGGGAAGTTGGAGAGAGGCATCTGCAATACCTGGACGTGGAACTGCTCCATCTTTCTGTAATGGAGAGGTGGTGAAAGGTTTCTGACTCCCTTGGCCTGTAACCAAAGCAAAGCTGCCCTTTGAACAGTGTGAATACAGATCTCCTGCATGAGTGAATTTGTTTTAGACCTTGTTTTTTGATTTATCTCCTCTTGTTGTATCCAGCAGACTTCAATATGTCCTGAGATATTTCAAGAAACTCTGAAATGAAGCCCTATGGGTCTCTAGGAAGTCTCTCTCCTGCTCCAGTTCTGGGGCTGGGTTGGCTCTGTTTTGTGCTGTGGATGTTACCTGCTTCCTCAGGATCTCCCCAACTATGCCATGAGCCTGGAGAGGCTCAGTGCATCTCAGACTCTCTGCCTGTCCCATGATGCATCTCAAAAACTTTCTGAGCCTGGTGGGTTCATCTCCTTGCCAGGAAAGGGTTACGCCTCTTTGGAGAAGACTCTAGGGATCTGCAGCACAGTGGTGCTGGCAAAGCCCCTCTGTCTCCCAGAGAGTCAAGCACAGGGCATCCAGCCCCTTCACAGCCAGCGGCAGCACCCACATTGTGTCTGCATCTTTACAGTGTGCAAAGCTGGAGCTTGTGGGCAGAGATGCACTGTAGTGCCAGGCACATCCTCCCTGCCTGAACCTATTCTGCACCTCCCTGCACCAGCTGGGTCCCATCTGACCCCGCTCAACCCCGAGGTGCCCCTGTGCACCCTGATCCCGCTCCTGCCTCGGTCCTCCTCCAGCCCCAGTGCTCTGGACTGCCCGTGTGACAGCTCGGCTCCATTCCTGGCGGGGCGGGCGGGGGGT